>NC_056457.1:24603728-24766228 GCF_018296145.1 Oncorhynchus tshawytscha | reverse complement strand
GTGTTGAGGATCAGGGGGAGGAGATGTTGTTGCCTACCCTCACCACCTGGGGGCGGCCCGTCAGGAAGTCCAGTACCCAGTTGCACAGGGCGGGGTCGAGACCCAGGGTCTCGAGCTTGATGACGAGCTTGGAGGGTACTATGGTGTTGAATGCCGAGCTGTAGTCGATGAACAGCATTCTCACATAGGTATTCCTCTTGTCCAGATGGGTTAGGGCAGTGTGCAGTGTGGTTGAGATTGCATCGTCTGTGGACCTATTTGGGCGGTAAGCAAATTGGAGTGGGTCTAGGGTGTCAGGTAGGGTGGAGGTGATATGGTCCTTGACTAGTCTCTCAAAGCACTTCATGATGACGGATGTGAGTGCTACGGGCGGTAGTCGTTTAGCTCAGTTACCTTAGCTTTCTTGGGAACAGGAACAATGGTGGCCCTCTTGAAGCATGTGGGAACAGCAGACTGGTATAGGGATTGATTGAATATGTCCGTAAACACACCGGCCAGCTGGTCTGCGCATGCTCTGAGGGCGCGGCTGGGGATGCCGTCTGGGCCTGCAGCCTTGCGAGGGTTAACACGTTTAAATGTCTTACTCACCTCGGCTGCAGTGAAGGAGAGACCGCATGTTTCCGTTGCAGGCCGTGTCAGTGGCACTGTATTGTCCTCAAAGCGGGCAAAAAGTTATTTAGTCTGCCTGGGAGCAAGACATCCTGGTCCGTGACTGGGCTGGATTTCTTCCTGTAGTCCGTGATTGACTGTAGACCCTGCCACATGCCTCTTGTGTCTGAGCCATTGAATTGAGATTCTACTTTGTCTCTGTACTGGCGCTTAGCTTGTTTGATAGCCTTGCGGAGGGAATAGCTGCACTGTTTGTATTCAGTCATGTTACCAGACACCTTGCCCTGATTAAAAGCAGTGGTTCGCGCTTTCAGTTTCACACGAATGCTGCCATCAATCCACGGTTTCTGGTTAGGGAATGTTTTAATCGTTGCTTTGGGAACGTGTGTGTGTGTGTGTGTGTGTGTGTGTATCTCACCATCTTCATGGGGTGAGTGAGCACCACTCCGTAGAGCCGTATGAGGTTCTGATGGTTGAGGGAGTGCATGGCGTTCACCTCTCTGATGAAATCATCCAACCCCTCAGTGTCTAACACACTGTCTGTCTTCAGACACTTCACCGCTACTGACAGCTAGAGAGAGGGAGGGATGGAGGGAGGGATGGAGGGAGGAAGGAAGGGGAGAGAAAGAGAGAATGACATGTTTTACTTTGTGAACCAGCTGTCAGATGAAATCATTCTCTAATATTTTGTTGGTAAAATAGATGTATTTTCTGGTTCTCTCTCTCTCACCCACCCACCCAAACCCACCCACTCACTCACTCACCACTTGTCCAGTCGGTCCGGTCCACTCTCCTCTCCTGACGACTCCAAAGGTTCCGTCTCCCAGTCGTTCACACAGCTGAAGCTCTGCCTCCCGGATCAGACAGGTCAGGGCTGCCCCCGACGACGGCCCATCGCTGGACGGGGTTAAGCCTTTAAACAATAGTTCATATACATATAGTTATGTGAGTTAACATACTCCAACAACAACTCCTAATTAAAACAATACTGTTTACAGGTCACTAATGGAGGAGATCTTTGTGGGCTATACTCAGCCTTGTCTCAGGATGGTAAATTGGTGGTTGAAGATATCCCTCTAGTGGTGTGGGGGCTGTGCTTTGGCAAAGTGGCTGGGGTTATATCCTGCCTGTTTGGCTCTGTCAGGGGGTATCGTCGGATGGGGCCACAGTGTCTCCTGACCCCTCCTGTCTCAGCCTCCACTATTTATGCTGCAGTAGTTAATGTGTCGGGGGGCTAGGGTCAGTTTGTTATATCTGGAGTATTTCTCCTGTCTTATCCGCAGTCCTGTGTGAATTTAAGTATGCTCTCTCTAATTCTCTCTCTTTCTCTCTTTCTTTCTCTCTCTCGGTGGACCTGAGCCCTAGGACCATGCCTCAGGACTACCTGGCATGATGACTCCTTGCTGTCCCCAGTCCCACCTGGCCGTGCTGCTGCTCCAGTTTCAACTGTTCTGCCTGCGGCTATGGAACCCTGACCTGTTCACCGGACGTGCTAACTGTCCCAGACCTGCTGTTTTCAACTCTCTAGAGACAGCAGGACCGGTAGAGATACTCTGAATGATCGGCTATGAAAAGCCAACTGACATTTACTCCTGAGGTGCTGACCTGTTGCACCCTCGACAACCACTGTGATTATTATTATTTGACCCTGCTGGTCATCCATGAACATTTGAACATCTTGGCCATGTTCTGTTATAATCTCCACCCAGCACAGCCAGAAGAGGACTGACCACCCCTCATAGCCTGGTTCCTCTCAAGGTTTCTTCCTAGGTTCCGGCCTTTCTAGGGAGTTTTTCCTAGCCACCGTGCTTCTACACCTGCATTGCTTGCTGTTTGGGGTTTTAGGCTGGGTTTCTGTACAGCACTTTGAGATATCAGCTGATGTAAGAAGGGCTTTATAAATACATTTGATTTGAGTAGGTCAAAATCTCAAAAATCATAAGCCTGGAGTTGGGATAATGTAAAGAATATGTCAAACACCCACACACCTGGAGTCATCAAGGTGGGCGATGCCCCCCGGGGCTGCTGTGGGTCGGAGTCAGAGTCAGGTCTTTTCCCTGGAAATACCTGCTGGCCCAAACACAGAGACTACAGCTTAGAGAGACTTTACCACGTACACACACATGTACACTAAACACATGCACGCACACACACACTGTCATGCCCTGACCATAGAGAGCCCTTGGTTCTCTACGGTGTAGTTGGTCAGGGCATGACTAGGGGGTGTTCTAGCTCAATATTTCTATGTTGGTGTTTTGTATGGTTCCCAATTAGAGGCAGCTGGTAATCGTTGCCTCTAATTGGGGATCATATTTAGGTAGCCATTTTCCCCAACTGTGTTTGTGGGATGTTGTTTTGTGTTTGTACTTTCACGTTTCGTTATTGTTTTTTTTAGTTTCACCGTAATAAAGATGTGGAACTTCACTCTGTGCCCTGGTCCGCTAATTACGACGATCGTGACACACACTCAGCCATGCATGCCCGCATGCACGTTCACACACACACACACACACACACACACACACACACACACACACACACACACACACACACACACACACACACACACACACACACACACACACACACACACACACACACACACACACACAGACAGCTAAGAGGAATTCAAACTCACTGTGTGCTGTACCTTGCTCATCCAGGATTTGCGTTTACAGAGAGCTCTCCTTCTCTTGACTGCCTCCCAAAGCCTCCTCTGTCCTGCAACACACAGAGAATACATTACACACCGTCAGCCTCCTCTGTCCTGCAACACACAGAGAATACATTACACACCGTCAGCCTCCTCTGTCCTGCAACACACAGAGAATACATTACACACCGTCAGCCTCCTCTGTCCTGCAACACACAGAGAATACATTACACACCGTCAGCCTCCTCTGTCCTGCAACACACAGAGAATACATTACACACCGTCAGCCTCCTCTGTCCTGCAACACATAGAGAATACATTACACACCGTCAGCCTCCTCTGTCCTGCAACACACAGAGAATACATTACACACCGTCAGCCTCCTCTGTCCTGCAACACACAGAGAATACATTACACACCGTCAGCCTCCTCTGTCCTGCAACACACAGAGAATACATTACACACCGTCAGCCTCCTCTGTCCTGCAACACACAGAGAATACATTACACAACACACAGTCAGCCTCCTCTGTCCTGCAACACACAGAGAATACATTACACACCGTCAGCCTCCTCTGTCCTGCAACACACAGAGAATACATTACACACCGTCAGCCTCCTCTGTCCTGCAACACACAGAGAATACATTACACACCGTCAGCCTCCTCTGTCCTGCAACACACAGAGAATACATTACACACCGTCAGCCTCCTCTGTCCTGCAACACACAGAGAATACATTACACACCATCAGCAACACACAGAGAATACCTTACACACCGTCAGCCTCTGTCCTGCAACACACAGAGAATACATTACACACCGTCAGCCTCCCTCTGACACACTGCCACCCCATCGTCTATGTATGTGACATCTTGGATCGCTACAGGACAAAGAAATAGGAAAATAGATTGAGGAGAGACAGGACTCTGTGACTGTGTTATGACTACCTTGTGACTGTGATATGACTACGTTGTGACTGTGATATGACCACATTGTGACTGTGATATGACTACATTGTGACTTTGATATGACCACATTGTGACTGTGATATGACCACATTGTGACTGTGATATGACCACATTGACTGTGACATGACCACATTGTGACTGTGACATGACCACATTGTGACTGTGACATGACCACATTGTGACTGTGACATGACCACGTTGTGACCACGTTGTGACCATTTCTAGAGGAATAGACATGGTAAATCCACTACTATAGCTTTCCTTGATCTTTTTTTACACTTTAAAATAGGATATGACTTCACACACCTGGCCTCCCCATGCCGATCTTCTCCAGGTCTTCATTCTTGACGTAGTCGAAGTGTGACAGGCGGGTCACATTCAGCTCGTCACGGACACGCAGGAAGTACTGCTGCAGCTGAACGTCTGTTAACAGATCTATCAACCACTCTGTCCCCTCCTCCGTCATCTACACACACACAGTCAACATACCAACAACAACATCAACCAGTGTCTGACACAGTACAGAAGACTTTACCATGTTTTCTCCCACTCTCTCCTTCCTCTCTTCCTTCTCCTCCTCTTCTATCTCGTAGGACAGACGCTGGTACATATAGTTCTCTGCCATGGCTGCTGCTCCCCCACACTCGTCCTCCAATCTCCCCTCACCCGCCGTCCCTCTTTCAATACTCTATGGTTTTGTCCTGGTTTCAGCTGTGTGTGTTAAAGCAGTGGTACATCTCAGTTCCTCTCTGTGTCACTCTGCTGCGAGTCTGCCCAGTGTTGAGCTCCCCTCAACCTCACGACCTTCTCCCTAATCAATACACAAACACACACAGGCGCTCGCGCACACACACACACACAGGCGCTCACACACACACACACACAGGCGCTCACGCACACACACAGGCGCTCGCGCACACGCACACACACAGGCGCTCGCGCACACACACACACACAGGCGCTCGCGCACACACACACACACACACACCAGGAGACATCTGACACCACTCTCTCCTGTCTCTATCAGCCAAGCTAAGCCTTCAATAAACTGTCCCTTTCTCTATCCATCTGTGCTGACTCACCCCTACACACAGCACAGGACACTTCCACACCTCTCTATCCCTTTCTCCCTATGACTCTCAACATCCTCCGTTTACTGTTGAATAATACAACATCCCGGAGAGAGAAGAGAGAGCTAGAAACAGTGCTTTCGATGTGACTCTGTTTAATTGAGGGCACTCTGGGTCTGAATATGGACATTTAAATATAGCCTGTATTACCCCCGATTCAGCCTCTCTCTCTGCATTATAAAACAGCACTGCAGTGCAGACTACTGTTGCTATAGGGAGAAAACACTACATAACGAGCCTACGCTAACCCTCCTCCCTTTCTCTCCTAGTAAACAGTAGCTCTTGTTGAGCTAGGCTAAATAAGCTAAGAGATATGCGCATTGAATCCGTTTTTTAAACTAATCTACTGAAATGTTAAATGGGACATGTCGCATCACTGATCCATACACTGACTAGCCTATTAACGGTAACCTCATCAGAGACAGAGACCCAAATCAAGATAACAGTATAGTTCATGCAGACGCTCATCGAAAGATGTAAAAAGAGAGAGATGGGGAGAGAAAGACAGACTCTCTATTTTCTCCACCTCGCCAAAACTCGCCTTAATCAATTGTTGTTTTCAGAACCCTTCATTTTTTCTTGGTAAAATAAGCAGTCGGTTGTTTTCTGTCTGTTCCCTGTCCTCTCCTGTAATTCCTGGTCGCGTGTTGCTGGGATTACTGGCGTGGCGTCACCGCGTTTTGCGCACATTGAGATACCGTACGTTCCAGGCCGCCAACATTGCATTGAAACATTGCATTGAAACATTTGCATTAAAACATTGCATGATCTATTGGGTAAGGATAGGCTATCGGTGATTTTTGGTAGTTAGCGTCCAACGACGATTTGGTATTTGATTAGGATCCCCATTAGCTGTTGTAAAAGCAGCAGCTCCTCTTCCTGGGGTCCAACACAGAACATGAAACATGACATAATACAGAACATTAATAGACAAGAACAGCTCAAGGACAGAACTACATACATTAAAAAAAAGGCTTTGAAAAGACCCCTGGTGGCATGTCTGGTGGGATAAGTGTGTGTGTCAGAGCTGTGTGTATGTTGACTATGCAAACAATTTGCAAAGAATTGATGCTGAATTGATGCTGGCATGCATAGTATTTATATTAGCCCATCAATGAACAATAACCACACACACACACACACAGTTTATGTATTGATGCGTTAAACCAAAGGGTTTATTGAAGCACAGCAGAAAAACAGAACTCATCATCAACGGTACAAAAACGGCTAAACACCCATACACGGTCCTCTACAGCATGGTAACACACCAAGTGAGTGGTAGAAAAGTCAGGTGAACATGTATGGGTTCAGCCTAGCACTGACAAGTCTGTAACAGAAATGTCAGAACAGTTCCACTAGTTAGCTGATTGACGGAGTGCGATCAATAATCAAAAGAGAACCATCCCAATTTAGGGGACGGCAGGAGTTTCAGTGTCTGATAATATATGCATGGGAAAATATTTAGGAAGATAATCCTATTGACCTGAATGGGAACATTTGTTGTAGGGATTGCATTTGTAAGGGAAAACACAGTAACATGCCATAGGATGTATCCATTACAACTAATTCAGAGAGGAACAATAGAAGAGTGTTAGGACACACAGATCAGATATACTAACCCAACACAAAGCGAGAGAGAAAAATGACTGAGAAACACTGTTTCCTGATAAATGACTTCACCCTTCAGTGAAATATGAGTCACTGCCCCCGATACACACAGATATATAACTCTGGGAAACACTGTACCCAATAAATTACTTCAACCTTCAGTGAAATATGGGAGTCACTGTCCCCGATAGATAACCACACACACTGGTAGGCAAAAACTACCACCAACACTTATCATTATGGAAGACACTGCTGCTGATAATAGTTCAAATCAGAAATATAAACTGCTCCAAAATAACACTGGTTAACAGAAAGAACTCTTTCGCTGCCTGAATAATATTATTTTTATACGTTCAGCTCAGAGTGGCGAGATTTAGCATGTTTGTTTTGGTGAGCCCATGCTGCATCAGAAATTACACCATATTACCTATAGAGTTAACTTCTTCTGACCAGAGCCATTTAAGGCTATATATAAAATTGTAATTACAGACGTGACCCAAATAGCTATACCTCCCCGACATGTCTAAAACATGCTTAGACTTTGTAAATTCACCATGGACTCCGAATTGAAGTGCATGACATCCGCTGCCGTCGGTTACCATGTTTCTGTGGTGATACCCAGATGCTGAGGTTTCTGTTTCCATAGTAATGTGTGGGAGCAGTCGGTGATGTATTTCTGTTAACAGAGTCATGTATACAGCGGAAGTCTGACCATCTGGACAGCTGGACAGTCTTTCATCCGGGTCAAAGCGATTGTGTCGGTCTCAATTCTCTTCCCCCATTAGATTCTGTTCTCACTTCAACTGCAAGGCAAACTGAAAGGCAATATTTAAACCACATGTCATGGGACCTTGGATGGTCACAGTCTGTATACGTGACTCTGTTGCTTCAGCAGATGTTGCCGTAGTAAGAGACAGTATAACTGCCATAAGTATGGAAGACATTGCTCCCGATAACTTTATCAAATTAACTGATAAC
Source organism: Oncorhynchus tshawytscha (assembly GCF_018296145.1). Lineage (NCBI taxonomy): Eukaryota > Metazoa > Chordata > Actinopteri > Salmoniformes > Salmonidae > Oncorhynchus > Oncorhynchus tshawytscha. The sequence continues at coordinate 24,758,281 of NC_056457.1, read as the reverse complement.
TTTATCAAAAACCAAATGAACAAACACATAGCCGTCAAGTCTGGAAGGCACAGCTCCTGATAACTTTATCAAAAACAAAATGAATGACATTTAAACATGTATAGTGAGCACTGGCACTGAAAAATAAATCAACTCTTAACCTAAACTAACAACATGAAACTGCCATAAGTCTGAAGGCACTGCTTCCAAAAATGTTATAAAAATAAACAAGAACTTTATCATCATTAAAACAGAGAACATTTATAGTGGACTGATAGATATATAACGTATAAATAGGCTCCTCTGTGTCGAGGGGTTAGAGGTCGATCAATCTCAACATTGTTCAGGAAGTCCAGTAACCGAAACTGGAAGGAATGACAGTAGTTCCTGGTCTCTTATTACATCGTCACCCCCGACCAATCCGTCTTCATCTCATCCTGGATTTTACAGTGAACCAGGACGGACGGACGGACGGACAGACGCACACTGTTACATCTGGTTGTCGCTGTCCCAGACGTCTCCAGAGAGAGCGTTGGCACAGCCCTGTAGCGTCCAGGTGGCCAGGGCCAGCTGGGTCCGCAGCACCTCTCTGTCCTCACCCTCCAACAGGGCTGCCAGGGTGTGGGAACCACGGCCAAACAGCAGGTGGCGGAATGGAACCTCTTTGGGGGAGACATATGGAGAAAGGAGGTTGTGTTCCACCTAGGGGGAGAGAGAGGAGAATCCAAGTGTTAGTTTATGAATCAAGACAGAACCACTACTGATTGACTTGTGTTCACTATAAAACTGGAGCCTTATGGCATTGATCAGTTAGATTACAAGGGTGTGTGTGTGTGTCTCACTCTCATGATGCGGTCGTTGATGTTGTGGCAAGCCAGTGTGTCAGTGAGGTCGGTGTTGAGTAGGTCAGTGTTGAGGTCAGTAGCAGCTCTACTGTAGGATCCTAAGGCCATGATGAGCCAACGGGCTGACAGACTCTCAGCAGAACCATCCTGTAACAACACAATAACATTAGAACTATACCTAACAACAACAACAAACAAAAACAATCATGTCATATAAACAAACCCGGGTGACTTGTTTGAGGCGCTGGTTGATCTTGACCACAGATTGGCTGAGAACCATCCTGTAGCGTTGCACATCTAGACGTAGCACGTGGTCGTGGACCAATCGTAACGCCAGCTGACCTGCGACCAATCCCGCCCCAGTGGCTAGGGAATTAAGACGATGGGCGGTGGCGTAACCAAGGTGATCCTTGTTGTCAAGAGAGGTGCCGTAGTACGGGTAGGCCTCAGACTGCAACACGCGCGCATGCACACACACATACACACACACACACACACACACACGGGAGACAAAGACAGACAATTCTATTACAGACAGTTGTCGAAATCAAACTATCTGTAAACAAAACATCGAAACCTGAGAGTGTGTGTGTGTGTGTGTTAGTGTTTGTGAAGGTGTGTGTGTGTTAGTGTTTGTGAAGGTGTGTGTGTGTGTTAGTGTTTGTGAAGGTGTGTGTGTGTTAGTGTTTGTGAAGGTGTGTGTGTGTGTGTTTGTGAGTGTTTGTGAAGGTGTGTGTGTGTGTGTGTTAGTGTTTGTGAAGGTGTGTGTGTGTGTTAGTGTTTGTGAAGGTGTGTGTGTGTGTTAGTGTTTGTGAAGGTGTGTGTGTGTTAGTGTTTGTGAAGGTGTGTGTGTGTGTTAGTGTTTGTGAAGGTGTGTGTGTGTTTAGTGTTTGTGAAGGTGTTGTGTGAAGGTGTGTGTGTGTTAGTGTTTGTTAAGGTGTGTGTGTGTTAGTGTTTGTTAAGGTGTGTGTGTGTTAGTGTTTGTGAAGGTGTGTGTGTGTTAGTGTTTGTTAAGGTGTGTGTTAGTGTTTGTTAAGGTGTGTGTGTGTTTTGTTTGTGAAGGTGTGTGTGTGTTAGTGTTTGTTAAGGTGTGTGTGTGTTAGTGTTTGTGAAGGTGTGTGTGTGTTAGTGTTTGTGAAGGTGTGTGTGTGTTAGTGTTTGTGAAGGTGTGTGTGTGTTTAGTGTTTGTTAAGGTGTGTGTGTGTTTTGTGAAGTGTTTGTTAAGGTGTGTGTGTGTTAGTGTTTGTGAAGGTGTGTGTGTGTTAGTGTTTGTTAAGGTGTGTGTGTAGTGTTTGTGAAGGTGTGTGTGTGTTAGTGTTTGTGAAGGTGTGTGTGTGTTAGTGTTTGTGAAGGTGTGTGTGTGTTAGTGTTTGTGAAGGTGTGTGTGTGTTTGTGAGTGTTTGTTAAGGTGTGTGTGTGTTAGTGTTTGTGAAGGTGTGTGTGTGTTAGTGTTTGTGAAGGTGTGTGTGTGTTAGTGTTTGTGAAGGTGTGTGTGTGTTAGTGTTTGTGAAGGTGTGTGTGTGTTAGTGTTTGTGAAGGTGTGTGTTGTTAGTGTTTGTGAAGGTGTGTGTGTGTTAGTGTTTGTTAAGGTGTGTGTGTGTTAGTGTTTGTTAAGGTGTGTGTGTGTTCGTGTTTGTGAAGGTGTGTGTGTGTTAGTGTTTGTGAAGGTGTGTGTGTGTTAGTGTTTGTTAAGGTGTGTGTGTGTTAGTGTTTGTGAAGGTGTGTGTGTGTTAGTGTTTGTTAAGGTGTGTGTGTGTTAGTGTTTGTGAAGGTGTGTGTGTGTTAGTGTTTGTTAAGGTGTGTGTGTGTTAGTGTTTGTTAAGGTGTGTGTTTAGTGTTTGTTAAGGGGTGTGTGTTGTTGTGTTTGTTAAGGGGTGTGTTAGTGTTTGTTAAGGTTGTGTTTGTTTGTTAAGGGTGTGTGTGTTTAAGGGGTTGTGTTTGTTAAGGTGTGTGTGTTATTGTGTTTGTTAAGGTGTGTGTTATTGTGTTTGTTAAGGTGTGTTTGTTAAGGTGTGTGTGTGTGTTAGTGTGTGTGTGTTAGTGTTTGTTAAGGTGTGTGTTAGTGTTTGTTACGGTGTGTTAGTTATTGTGTGTGTGTGTGTGTGTGTTAGTGTTTGTTAAGGTGTGTGTTATTGTGTTTGTTAAGGTGTGTGTGTTATTGTGTTTGTTAAGGTGTGTGTTAGTGTGTGTGTGTGTCTCACCCCCTGAGAGACGAAGCGGAAGGAGAGAGAGGGGATTCCAGAGAATGCCAAGAAGGGATATGCAGAGTCTTCCATCTTCATGGGCTCAAACCTAATCACACATACACACGCACACACACACACGCACACACACACACACACACACGCACACACGCACACACACACACACACACACACGCATGCCTATTGTACACACATATCTTTGGAGTGATCTATCATTGGAGTGATATGTGAGGTGTACTCACACTGCCTTCTCAAAGTTGACTCCAGACACCTTATCATACAGAGACTTCCCAGACTCTCCAAAACCAATGGGATTCTTCACCTCCTTCATGGTGCTTTCCAGAAGGCTGTAGAGTAGGGGACTGGCAGACACTTTGAATTCACCATGGCCTGAAGATCACACACTATTAGATTAGAAGGATACTTTGTATGAAGTATTTTTGTGGTTGTGTGTACTCACCAGTGACCACTCCATCCAGACTGATGTAGGTGAAAGCTCTTCTGTCCAGAGAGGAGAAGAAACCCTGGAGAGGAACACACACGACATTATATACCCCACCCTGCTAGTGTGGAGGCTGGTCCAATCAGCGCCTTCCAGCAACATATTATTAGCACCTAATACCATTAGAACACTGACATATCAGAATACTTTCCACCCAGTGTGTGTGTTGAACTGTAAGGGGTGTGTGTGTGTGTGGAACTGTAAGGGGTGTGTGTGTGTGTGAACTGTAAGGGGTGTGTGTGTGTGTGTGAACTGTAAGGGGTGTGTGTGTGTGTGAACTGTAAGGGTGTGTGTGTGTGGAACTGTAAGGGGTGTGTGTGTGAACTATAAGGGGTGTGTGTGTTGAACTGTAAGGGGTGTGTGTGTGTGTGTGTGTGTGTGTGTACTATAAGGGGTGTGTGTGTGTGTGGTGAACTGTAAGGGGTGTGTGTGTGTTGAACTATAAGGGGTGTGTGTGTGTGTTGAACTATAAGGGGTGTGTGTGTGTGTGTGTGGTGAACTGTAAGGGATGTGTGTGTGTGGTGAACTATAAGGGGTGTGTGTGTGTGTGAACTATAAGGGGTATGTGTGTGTGGTGAACTGTAAGGGGTGTGTGTGTGTGTTGAACTATAAGGGTGTGTGTGTGTGGTGAACTGTAAGGGGTGTGTGTGTGTTGAACTATAAGGGTGTGTGTGTGTGTTGAACTGTAAGGGGTGTGTGTGTGTGTGAACTGTAAGGGGTGTGTGTGTGTGTGTGTGTGAACTGTAAGGGGTGTGTGTGTGTGAACTATAAGGGGTGTGTGTGTTGAACTATAAGGGGTGTGTGTGTGTGTGTGTGTGTGTGTGTACTATAAGGGGTGTGTGTGTGTGTGGTGAACTGTAAGGGGTGTGTGTGTGTGTGAACTATAAGGGGTGTGTGTGTGTGTTGAACTGTAAGGGGTGTGTGTGTGTGTGAACTGTAAGGGGTGTGTGTGTGTGTGTTGAACTGTAAGGGGTGTGTGTGTGTGGTGAACTGTAAGGGGTGTGTGTGTGTTGAACTGTAAGGGGTGTGTGTGTGTGTGAACTGTAAGGGGTGTGTGTGTGTGTGAACTGTAAGGGGTGTGTGTGTGTGAACTGTAAGGGGTGTGTGTGTGTGTGTGAACTGTAAGGGGTGTGTGTGTGTGTGTTGAACTGTAAGGGGTGTGTGTGTGTGTGAACTGTAAGGGGTGTGTGTGTGTGTGAACTGTAAGGGGTGTGTGTGTGTGGTGAACTGTAAGGGGTGTGTGTGTGTGTGTGAACTGTAAGGGGTGTGTGTGTGTGTGTTGAACTGTAAGGGGTGTGTGTGTGTGTTGAACTATAAGGGGTGTGTGTGTGTGAACTGTAAGGGGTGTGTGTGTGTTGAACTATAAGGGGTGTGTGTGTGTGTTGAACTGTAAGGGGTGTGTGTGTGTGGTGAACTATAAGGGGTAACTGGGGTGTGTGTGTGAACTATAAGGGGTGTGTGTGTGTGTGAACTGTAAGGGGTGTGTGTGTGTGTGTGAACTGTAAGGGGTGTGTGTGTGTGTTGAACTATAAGGGGTATGTGTGTGTGTGTGAACTGTAAGGGGTGTGTGTGTGTGTGTGAACTGTAAGGGGTGTGTGTGTGTGTTGAACTGTAAGGGGTGTGTGTGTGTGGTGAACTGTAAGGGGTGTGTGTGTGTGGTGAACTGTAAGGGGTGTGTGTGTGTGTGAACTGTAAGGGGTGTGTGTGTGTGTGTTGAACTGTAAGGGGTGTGTGTGTGTGTTGAACTGTAAGGGGTGTGTGTGTGTGTTGAACTGTAAGGGGTGTGTGTGTGTGTGAACTGTAAGGGGTGTGTGTGTGTGTGTGAACTGTAAGGGGTGTGTGTGTGTGTTGAACTGTAAGGGGTGTGTGTGTGTGTTGAACTGTAAGGGGTGTGTGTGTGTGTGAACTGTAAGGGGTGTGTGTGTGTTGAACTATAAGGGGTGTGTGTGTGTGTTGAACTGTAAGGGGTGTGTGTGTGTGTTGAACTGTAAGGGGTGTGTGTGTGTGTTGAACTATAAGGGGTGTGTGTGTGTGTGAACTATAAGGGGTGTGTGTGTGTGGTGAACTGTAAGGGGTGTGTGTGTGTTGAACTATAAGGGGTGTGTGTGTGTGTGAACTGTAAGGGGTGTGTGTGTGTGTGAACTGTAAGGGGTGTGTGTGTGTGTTGAACTGTAAGGGGTGTGTGTGTGTGTTGAACTATAAGGGGTGTGTGTGTGTGTGAACTGTAAGGGGTGTGTGTGTGTGTGAACTATAAGGGGTGTGTGTGTGTGTTGAACTATAAGGGGTGTGTGTGTGTGTGAACTATAAGGGGTGTGTGTGTGTGGGGTGAACTATAAGGTGTGTGTGTGTGTGTGGTGAACTATAAGGGGTGTGTGTGTGTGTGTGTGTGTGTGTGTGTGAACTATAAGGGGTGTGTGTGTGTGTGTGTGAACTATAAGGGGTGTGTGTGTGTGTGTTGAACTATAAGGGGTGTGTGTGTGTGTGAACTGTAAGGGGTGTGTGTGTGTGTGAACTATAAGGGGTGTGTGTGTGTTGAACTATAAGGGGTGTGTGTGTGTGTGGTGAACTATAAGGGGTGTGTGTGTGTGAACTATAAGGGGTGTGTGTGTGTGGGGTGAACTATAAGGGGTGTGTGTGTGTGTGTGTGTGTGTGTGAACTATAAGGGGTGTGTGTGTGTGTGTGAACTATAAGGGGTGTGTGTGTGTGTTGAACTATAAGGGGTGTGGGTGTGTGTGTGGTGAACTATAAGGGGTGTGTGTGTGTGTGTGAACTGTAAGGGGTGTGTGTGTGTGTGTGTGTGTGTGTGTTGAACTGTAAGGGGTGTGTGTGTGTGTGTTGAACTGTAAGGGGTGTGTGTGTGTGTGTGTTGAACTGTAAGGGTTGTGTGTGTGTGTTGAACTATAAGGGGTGTGTGTGTGTGTTGAACTGTAAGGGGTGTGTGTGTGTGTTGAACTGTAAGGGGTGTGTGTGTGTGTTGAACTGTAAGGGGTGTGTGTGTGTGTGTGAACTGTAAGGGTGTGTGTGTGTGTTGAACTATAAGGGGTGTGTGTGTGTGTGTGAACTGTAAGGGGTGTGTGTGTGTGAACTATAAGGGGTGTGTGTTGAACTGTAAGGGGTGTGTGTGTGTGGTGAACTGTAAGGGGTGTGTGTGTGTGTGAACTGTAAGGGGTGTGTGTGTGTGGTGAACTGTAAGGGGTGTGTGTGTGTGGTGAACTGTAAGGGGTGTGTGTGTGGTGAACTATAAGGGGTGTGTGTGTGTGGTGAACTATAAGGGGTGTGTGTGTGTGTTGAACTGTAAGGGGTGTGTGTGTGTGTGTTGAACTGTAAGGGGTGTGTGTGTGAACTATAAGGGGTGTGTGTGTGTGTGTGTGAACTGTAAGGGGTGTGTGTGTGTTGAACTGTAAGGGGTGTGTGTGTGTTGAACTGTAAGGGGTGTGTGTGTGTGTTGAACTGTAAGGGGTGTGTGTGTGTGTTGAACTGTAAGGGGTGTGTGTGTGTGTTGAACTGTAAGGGGTGTGTGTGTGTGTTGAACTGTAAGGGGTGTGTGTGTGTGTTGAACTGTAAGGGGGTGTGTGTGTGTGTGTGTGTGTGTGTGAACTGTAAGGGGTGTGTGTGTGTGTTGAACTGTAAGGGGTGTGTGTGTGTGTGTGTGTTGAACTGTAAGGGGTGTGTGTGTAGTTCACCTCCAGCCACTCTGTAGCTCCAACACTGCCGTACTCTCCTGCACTCCAACTGGCAAACACCAGACTCCTCCTGGGACGGAAACCATCTACACACACACACTGATGTCAGAATGTGTGTGTGTGTGTGTTTATGCATTAATGTGTGTGTTTATGCATTGATGTGTGTGTGTGTTTATGCATTGATTGATGTGTGTGTGTGTTAATGCATTGATGTGTGTGTGTGTGTTAATGTATTGATGTGTGTGTGTGTGTGTGTTAATGTATTGATGTGTGTGTGTGTGTGTGTTAATGTATTGATGTGTGTGTGTGTTAATGTATTGATGTGTGTGTGTGTGTGTGTGTGTTAATGTATTGATGTGTGTGTTAATTAATGTATTGATGTGTGTGTGTGTGTGTTAATGTATTGATGTGTGTGTGTGTGTGTTAATGCATTGATGTGTGTGTGTGTGTGTTAATGTATTGATGTGTGTGTGTAATGTATTGATGTGTGTGTTAATGTATTGATGTGTGTGTGTGTGTGTTAATGTATTGATGTGTGTGTGTTAATGTATTGATGTGTGTGTGTTAATGTATTGATGTGTGTGTTAATGTATTGATGTGTGTGTGTGTTAATCTATTGATGTGTGTGTGTTAATGTATTGATGTGTGTGTGTTAATGTATTGATGTGTGTGTGTTAATGTATTGATGTGTGTGTTAATGTATTAATGTGTGTGTGTGTTAATCTATTGATGTTACCTGTGTGCACCATCTCAGACACAGCTCTAGCCAGCTCCAGTAGCAGTGTGGTCCCGACAGTGGCTTTAGCGTAGCCTGGACCCCACGCATCCCTCTGAGCCCCCAGTAACACGTACCGATCTACACACAAACAGTAAAATTAACACAAACCCACTCACAAACACAAACACTGTGCATAGAGATTATACATTACTGTTCAAATGTACAGAGTTCAAAGATAATGTTGGAGTGTTCTGTGTGGCTTGGTTGGAAAAGGTTTGGTGTTAGCAATGCCAGGGTTCTAGGCTTGAATCCTGCTGGAGTCACATTCACTACAATGGATGCACTCACACAGACAGACACATACCTGGCTCAGTGAAGCCCTTGATGACTCCAAAGACGTTGTGGATCTCTGTGTCCTGCAGCACGTTGTTCACCTCCACAGTAACATCTTCACTACTAGCCCCTCCCAGGGTGTACTTCACATTGTCCAGTGAGCCTTTAAAACTGAGAGGGGACTCAAGCCCACCTATACGCCTGGGGATAGATCGACAGTTACGTGTGTGTGTGTGTGTGTGTGTGAGAGAGAGTTTGTGTGTGTGTGGTCTTACGTTAGTATCTTGGCAGCACTAGCAGCAGTAATACTTTGGGCCAGTACAGTAGGAAGACCAGAAGACTGGGTGGGAGGGAACTGGGTGTGGTTGAAGGAGGGGAAGCCTGGCGTGAAGGGGTCCCCTGAACCTAGATGGACCTACAGGAGAACATCACAGAACGCCAGACAGAACGTGAACATAGAACGTTAAATGGTTGTAGTTGAAGAAGCATCTCTGAATCAGGCTCGGTAAGATTCACCTTGTAGTGTTGTGAGTACTCACATGTCCGTACAGTTCAGTAGTTGGTTGGAACCTGTAGTCTTTAGGGTCGAGGTAAATTAACACAGCAGATACTCCCAATGCTGCTACATTAGCCACCTGAAACACAGACACGCAGAAGTACACTGAAATCCACCCACAAACACCCACACACACACACACACACACACACACACACACACACACACACACACACACACACACACACACACACACACACACACACACACACACACACACACACACTTACCTGCTGTGCCAGGCTGATCTGTCCTGTAGCTCTCAGTAGAATCACAGTGCCATTCAGCTCAACCTTCAGATTCTGTAGCAGCATCAAATCCTCTTGACTCCCATAGTTACCATACACCGCCTTGCCCTGCAGACACACAAAACAGATCCCCCTTGTGAGATTCAGGCAACAACTGTGATTGCAAACATCCAATGTGGCAGAAAATATGTTACAAACATGCCACTTTCCAAGCCTTTAACCTTAACAGATTATTTTGGCTCAGATTTCACACTATGAAATATTGGCCCAAAATATCAAAAGAGATGATCAGTCAATATAATTCAATGTGGACATCCGATTGGCTGACCTGAGCTTTTCCTGTGGCACTATAGGCCAGATAGCCCTTAGGCTGGCCCACCTCCTCTTGGCCAATCATAACACGGTTTGGCTTCTGACTGTGGGTAAAGGGATTGGAGAGGAGAATGTTACAAGCAAAGTAGAATTATGAGACAGAGGGTGTGTGTGTATGAGACAGTGTGTGTGTGTGTGTACCTGTTGGCTGTCTGTAGTTGGACATAGTGTACGTCAGTCCAGGGCTCCATCTCCAGACTCTTAAAGCTGTCAAACACATGATATTCCAGAATGCCATCTGCACTGCTCCCTGCCACGTGATCTGTCTGTTCAACATCACTGCAGAGAGACAGGGTGGACTGTATTTCACACTACTTTTGGATTATAATTGGATTTTAAATCTTGCGTGAATGTCCTGCTTAATATAATGTGTGTCATCATCACAAATCAACTGAATTATACTTAAAAAACACATAGGCTGTAACAAAAGCTAGCCAATGTCAATGAGCATTAGCATTCTAGCTAACAAATGCTTCATCCAAAATAGTTATTTTGCGACGCTCACAATCAAATATCTTAGCAAAAGTTCAAGCAATAATCAAAACATAATTGTAAGCGCATTAGAACGCCCCAAAATATATTTTGTTTAGAAGTAATAAAAAGTAAATGAACAGCATTCTCACATAGGTGTTCCTTTTGTCCAGGTGGGAAAGGGCAATAGAGATTGCATCATCTGTGGATCTGTTTGGGCAGTATGCAAATTGGAGTGGGTCTAGGGTTTCTGGGATAATGGTGTTGATGTGAGCCATTGCCAGCCTTTCAAAACACTTCATGGCTACGGACGTGAGTGCTACGGGTCTGTAGTCATTTAGTGTTCTTGGCCTTTGTGTTCTTGGGCACAGGGACTATGGTGGTCTGCTTGAAACATGTTGGTATTAGACTCAATCAGGGACATGTTGAAAATGTCAGTGAAGACACCTGCCTGTTGGTCAGCACATGCCCGGAGCACACGTCCTAGTAATCTGTCTGGCCCTGCAGCCTTGTGAATGTTGACCTGTTTAAAGGTCTTACGTCGGCTACGGAGAGCATGATCACACAGTTGTCCGGAACAGCTGATGCCCTCATGCATGCCCCAGTGTTGCTTGCCTCGAAGCGAGCATAGAAGTGATTTAGCTCGTCTGGTAGGCTTGTGTCAATGGACAGCTTGCGGCTGTGCTTCCCTTTGTAGTCTGTAATAGTTTGCAAGCCCTGCCACATAAGACAAGCGTTGGAGCTGGTGTAGTACGATTCAATCTTAGCCCTGTATTGACACTTTGCCTGTTTGATGGTTCGTCCGAGAGCATAGCAGGATTTCTTAGAAGCTTTCGGGTTAGAGTCCCACACCTTGAAAGCGGCAGCTCTGCCCTTTAGCTCAGTGCGAATGTTGCCTGTAATCCATGGCATCTGGTTGGGGTATGTACATACAGTCACTGTGGGGACGACGCCCTCAATGCACTTATTGATAAAGCCAGTGACTGCGGCATTCATTTGGGAGTTTTGGATAGGATTACCGTGACCAATGGTCACAGTGAATTTGAATGCGGTCATGACTGGTGAATGCCGGTGTGGCGGTAATATGGTCAAAAACCCTGTGTGTGTGTGTACCTCAGTCTGCTGTTGAAGGCGTCAGGAGTCAGTCTTTGTGCCAGCAAGCTGGTGATGTCATTCCAGGATAGAGAGGATTCTACTACAGCCTCCTCAGCTACGCCCACTTCCTGCTCAGAATCACAAGTGATTGGCTCCTTGCGGGGAGAGTGGTGGCTCACATAGCCAATCAGATAACCTAAAACAAAGAAAGTGAAGAGAGTAAGACAAGAGAGAGTGGATGAATTCGTTTTGCATTGCCTGGTTCCCCAGGTGGCTGGAGATTTCACTTTAGGACCAATGGAAGGGTCTAAAATGTGTAAACTGCGCCAGGCGATGCAAGACGAACTTGCCCAGGGAGAGAGGGTGAGTGTGACAAAGAAATTTAAAAAAGAGCATGAGGAAGAGTATGTACCGATGATGAAGATGAAGAGGGTTCCAAGAGCCAGATAACACACTTTGTGGTTGTTTTGCTGTGGGCGGGGCCTGTATGAGGGCGAGCCTCCTGGTTGGCCCACCTGCTCAGAGGGGGCGTGGTCATCTACTTCATCATCAGACAGTCTCACCTCCACGTGGCTCCCTTCGTCTCCCTCTTCGTCCGACTGCAGAGTGAAGTGGCTGTACCGCTCACTGTTAAACTACACACACACACACACACACACACACACACACACACACACACACACACACACACAACTGAACAAAAATATAAACAAAACTTTTAAGAATTTCATAAGGAAATTGTTGACTGATTTCCTTATGAAGGAAATCAGTCAATTGAAATGAATTCATTAGGCCCTAATCTATGGATTTCACATGACTGGGAATACAGATATGCATCTGTTGGTAACAGATACCTTAAAAAAAAAAGAAAAGAGGGGCGTGGATCAGAAAACCAGTCAGTATCTGGTGTGACCATCTTTTGCCTCATGCAGCACGACATCTCCTTCACATAGAGTTGATCAGGCTTCCAGTTCTTCCAGTTCTCTGCTGCTAATGACTGGAACGAATTGCAAAAGTCACTGAAGCTGGAGACTTATATCTCCCTCTCTAACTTTAAGCATCAGCTGTCAGAGCAGCTTACCGATCGCTGTACCTGTACACAGCCAATCTGTAAATAGCCCACCCTACTACCTCATCCCCATATTGTTATTTATTGTTTTGCAGCCAAGTATCTCAACTTGCACATCATCATCTACACATCTATCACTCCAGTGTTAATGCTAAATTGTAATTATTACCTATTTACTATTTATTGCCTTTACCTCCCTACTCTTCTACATTTGCACACACTGTACATAGATTTTTCTATTGTGTTATTGACTGTGTGTTTGTAGATGTAACTCTGTTGTTGTTTTTGTCGCACTGCTCTGCTTTATCTTGGCCAGGTCGCAATTGTAAATGAGAACTTGTTCTCAACTGGCCTACCTGGTTAAATAAAGATGTTCTCAACTAGCCTACCTGGTTAAATAAAGGTGTTCTCAACTGGCCTACCTGGTTAAATAAAGGTGTTCTCAACTGGCCTACCTGGTTAAATAAAGGTGTTCTCAACTAGCCTACCTGGTTAAATAAAGGCGTTCTCAACTGGCCTACCTGGTTAAATAAAGGCGTTCTCAACTGGCCTACCTGGTTAAATAAAGGTGTTCTCAACTGGCCTACCTGGTTAAATAAAGGCGTTCTCAACTGGCTTACCTGGTTAAATAAAGGTGTTCTCAACTGGCCTACCTGGTTAAATAAAGGTGTTCTCAACTAGCCTACCTGGTTAAATAAAGGTGTTCTCAACTGGCCTACCTGGTTAAATAAAGGTGTTCTCAACTGGCCTACCTGGTTAAATAAAGGTGTTCTCAACTGGCCTACCTGGTTAAATAAAGGTGTTCTCAACTAGCCTACCTGGTTAAATAAAGGTGTTCTCAACTGGCCTACCTGGTTAAATAAAGGTGTTCTCAACTAGCCTACCTGGTTAAATAAAGGTGTTCTCAACTAGCCTACCTGGTTAAATAAAGGTGTTCTCAACTAGCCTACCTGGTTAAATAAAGGTGAAATAAAATGAAAACAAAAAGGCTGTTGATTGTGGCCTCTGGAATGTTGTCCCACTCCTCTTCAATGGTTGTGCGAAGTCGCTGGATATTGGCGGGAACTGGAAAACGCTGTCGTACACGTCGATCCAGAGCATCCCAAACATGGCTCATTGGGTGACATGTTTGGTGAGTATGCAGGCTATGGAAAAACTGGGACATTTTCAATTTCCAAGAATTGTATACTTATCCTTGCGACATGGGGCCGTGCATTATGCTGAAACATGAGTTGATGGCAGCGGATGAACGGCAAGACAATGGGCTCAGGATCTTGTCATGGTATCTCTGTGCATTGAAATTGCCATAGAGAAAATTCAATTGTGTTGGTTGTCTGCCCATACCCCCACCATGGAGCACTCGGTTAATTAACAAAGTTGACATCAGCAAACTGCTCGCCCACACGACCCCATGCACATGGTCTGTGGTTGTGAGGCCGGTTGGACGTACTGCCAAATTCTAAAAAACAATGTTGCAGGCGGCTTATGGTAGAGAAATTAACATCAATTCAGCTCGTGGACATTCCTGCAGTCAGCATGCCAATTGCACGCTCCCTCAAAACTTTAAACATCTGTGGCATTGTGTTGTGTGACAAAACTGCACATTTTAGGGTGGCCCTCTATTGTCCCCAGCACAAGGTGCACCTGTGTAAGGATCATGCTGTTTAATCAGCTTCTTGATATGCCACACCTGTCAAGTGGAAGGATTATCTTGGCAAAAGAGAAATGCTCACTAATAGGGATGTAAACAAATTTGTGCACAACATTTGAGAGAAATAAGCTTTTTGTGTGTATGGAAAATTTCTGGGATATTTTATTGGAGGGGCTAGCGGCAGAAGGCCCAGCTTAGATAATCGACATACTTACTATTATTCCGCCGCCTACTCCTCCTACAGCGTTTATGCTAGAAACGCCGTTCCAACTTCAGATTGTGCAGAATGGTCTGGATCGAGTTGCTTGTAAACAACGTTTTGATATTTGTTATACTTTTTACATTATTAAATTGTATTCGTTTTTTGGCCCAAAACCGCCAGCATGGGATTTCTCAAGATTTAAATCCTCGCCATTGTGACATCATAACTTCCAACTGTCATTTTCTCATGCAACTTTTGACCCAAATCAGCTAATAATTCCACTTTGCAACCACTTAGACAGAAAATTAGCAGCTTACCAGCTTCGTCTACTGGCAAAATCTGGCATTTGCTGTTTTTACCACTAACACTATTACATACCACAACTGTACAACTTCAGACCATATCTAGTGACCACAACCACACAATTACATACCACAACCACATAACTTCTGACAACACATTTGAACTACTTACCATATCCATACAACCTTTTACCACCTCACAACTACTGAACCACATAACTACTGAACCACATAACTACTGAACCACATAACTACTGAACCACATAACTACTGAACCACATAACTACTGAACCACATAACTACTGACCTCTACCGCACAACTTCTGACCACATCTAGTGACCACAACCCCACAATGATACTCGGCTATACTCGGCCTTGTCTCAGGATGGTAAGTTGGTGTTTGAAGATATCCCTCCAGTGGTGTGGGGGCTGTGTTTTGGCAAAGTGGGTGGGGTTATATCCTGCCTGTTTGGCCCTGTCTGGGGGTATCATCGGATGGGGCTACAGTGTCTCCCGACCCATCCTGTCTCAGCCTCCAGTATTTATGCTGCAATTAGTTTGTGTCGGGGGCTAGGGTCAGTCTGTTATATCTGGAGTACTTCTCCTGTCTTATCCGGTGTCCTGTGTGAATTTAAGTATGCTCTCTCTAATTATCTCTCTCTTTTTTTCCTCTATCTCGGAGGACCTGAGCCCTAGGACCATGCCTCAGGACTACCTGGCCTGATGACTCCTTGCTGTCCCCAGTTCACCCGTTCGTCCTACTGCTCCAGTTTCAACTGTTCTGCTTGCGGCTATGGAACCCTGATCTGTTCACCAGATGTGCTACCTGTCCTAGACCTGCTGTTTTCAACTCTCTAGAGACAGTAGGAGCGCCAGAGATACTCTGAATGATCGGCTATGAAAAGCCAACTGACATTTACTCCTGAGGTGCTGACCTGTTGCACCCTCTACAACCACTGTGATTATTATTATTTGACCCTGCTGGTCATCCATGAACATTTGAACATATTGGCCATGTTCTGTTATAATGTCCACCCAGCACAGCCAGAAGAGGACTGACCACCCCTCATAGCCTGGTTCCTCTCAAGGTTTCTTCCTAGGTTCCGGCCTTTCTAGGGAGTTTTTCCTAGCCACCGTGCTTCTACACCTGCATTGCTTGCTGCTTGGGGTTTTAGGCTGGGTTTCTGTACAGCACTTTAAGATATCAGCTGATGTAAGAAGGGCTTTATAAATACATTAGATTTGAATTGAATGACATACCTCATCCACATAACTTCTGACCGCAATCAAATTCTGACCACAATCAAATTCAAATCAAATCAAATCAAATTTTATTTGTCACATACACATGGTTAGCAGATGTTAATGCGAGTGTAGCGAAATGCTTGTGCTTCTAGTTCCGACAATGCAGTAATAACGAGCAAGTAATCTAACTAACAATTCCACAAAAAAACTACTGTCTTATACACAGTGTAAGGGGATAAAGAATATGTACATAAGGATATATGAATGAGTGATGGTACAGAGCAGCATAGGCAAGATACAGTAGATGATATCGAGTACAGTATATACATATGAGATAAGTATGTAAACCAAGTGGCATAGTTAAAGTGGCTAGTGATACATGTATTACATAAGGATGCAGTCGATGATATAGAGTACAGTATCAACGTATGCATATGAGATGAACAATGTAGGGTAAGTAACATTATATAAGGTAGCATTGTTTAAAGTGGCTAGTGATATATTTACATCATTTCCCATCAATTCCCATGATTAAAGTGGCTGGAGTAGAGTCAGTGTCATTGACAGTGTGTTGGCAGCAGCCACTCAATGTTAGTGGTGGCTGTTTAACAGTCTGATGGCCTTGAGATAGAAGCTGTTTTTCAGTCTCTCGGTCCCAGCTTTGATGCACCTGTACTGACCTCGCCTTCTGGATGACAGCGGGGTGAACAGGCAGTGGCTCGGGTGGTTGATGTCCTTGATGATCTTTATGGCCTTCCTGTAGCATCGGGTGGTGTAGGTGTCCTGGAGGGCAGGTAGTTTGCCCCCGGTGATGCGTTGTGCAGACCTCACTACCCTCTGGAGAGCCTTACGGTTGAGGGCGGTGCAGTTGCCATACCAGGCGGTGATACAGCCCGCCAGGATGCTCTCGATTGTGCATCTGTAGAAGTTTGTGAGTGCTTTTGGTGACAAGCCGAATTTCTTCAGCCTCCTGAGGTTGAAGAGGCGCTGCTGCGCCTTCCTCACGATGCTGTCTGTGTGAGTGGACCAATTCAGTTTGTCTGTGATGTGTATGCCGAGGAACTTAAAACTTGCTACCCTCTCCACTACTGTTCCATCGATGTGGATGGGGGTGTTCCCTCTGCTGTTTCCTGAAGTCCACAATCATCTCCTTAGTTTTGTTGACGTTGAGTGTGAGGTTATTTTCCTGACACCACACTCCGAGGGCCCTCACCTCCTCCCTGTAGGCCGTCTCGTCGTTGTTGGTAATCAAGCCTACCACTGTTGTGTCGTCCGCAAACTTGATGATTGAGTTGGAGGCGTGCATGGCCACGCAGTCGTGGGTGAACAGGGAGTACAGGAGAGGGCTCAGAACGCACCCTTGTGGGGCCCCAGTGTTGAGGATCAGCGGGGAGGAGATGTTGTTGCCTACCCTCACCACCTGGGGCGGCCCGTCAGGAAGTCCAGTACCCAGTTGCACAGGGCGGGGTCGAGACCCAGGGTCTCGAGCTTGATGACGAGCTTGGAGGTACTATGGTGTTGAATGCCGAGCTGTAGTCGATGAACAGCATTCTCACATAGGTATTCCTCTTGTCCAGATGGGTTAGGGCAGTGTGCAGTGTGGTTGAGATTGCATCGTCTGTGGACCTATTTGGGCGGTAAGCAAATTGGAGTGGGTCAAGGGTGTCAGGTAGGGTGGAGGTGATATGGTCCTTGACTAGTCTCTCAAAGCACTTCATGATGACGGATGTGAGTGCTACGGGGCGGTAGTCGTTTAGCTCAGTTACCTTAGCTTTCTTGGGAACAGGAACAATGGTGGCCCTCTTGAAGCATGTGGGAACAGCAGACTGGTATAGGGATTGATTGAATATGTCCGTAAACACACCGGCCAGCTGGTCTGCGCATGCTCTGAGGGCGCGGCTGGGGATGCCGTCTGGGCCTGCAGCCTTGCGAGGGTTAACACGTTTAAATGTCTTACTCACTTCGGCTGCAGTGAAGGAGAGACCGCATGTTTCCGTTGCAGGCCATGTCAGTGGCACTGTATTGTCCTCAAAGCGGGCAAAAAGTTATTTAGTCTGCCTGGGAGCAAGACATCCTGGTCCGTGACTGGGCTGGGTTTCTTCCTGTAGTCCGTGATTGACTGTAGACCCTGCCACATACCTCTTGTGTCTGAGCCGTTGAATTGAGATTCTACTTTGTCTCTATACTGACGCTTAGCTTGTTTGATTGCCTTGCAGAGGGAATAGCTACACTGTTTGTATTCGGTCATGTTTCCGGTCACCTTGCCCTGATTAAAAGCAGTGGTTCGCGCTTTCAGTTTCACGCGAATGCTGCCATCAATCCACGGTTTCTGGTTTGGGAATGTTTTAATCGTTGCTATGGGAACGACATCTTCAACGCACGTTCTAATGAACTCGCACACCGTATCAGCGTATTCGTCAATGTTGTTGTCTGACGCAATACGAAACATCTCCCAGTCCACGTGATGGAAGCAGTCTTGGAGTGTGGAGTCAGCTTGGTCGGACCAGCGTTGGACAGACCTCAGCGTGGGAGCTTCTTGTTTTAGTTTCTGTCTGTAGGCAGGGATCAACAAAATGGAGTCGTGGTCAGCTTTTCCGAAAGGGGGCGGGGCAGGGCCTTATATGCGTCGCGGAAGTTAGAGTAACAATGATCCAGGGTCTTTCCACCCCTGGTTGCGCAATCGATATGCTGATAAAATTTAGGGAGTCTTGTTTTCAGATTAGCCTTGTTAAAATCCCCAGCTACAATGAATGCAGCCTCCGGATAAATCGTTTCCAGTTTGCAGAGAGTTAAATAAAGTTTGTTCAGAGCCATCGATGTGTCTGCTTGGGGGATATATACGGCTGTGATTATAATCGAAGAGAATTCTCTTGGTAGATAATGCGGTCTACATTTGATTGTGAGGAATTCTAAATCAGGTGAACAGAAGGATTTGAGTTCCTGTATGTTTCTTTCATCACACCATGTCACGTTGGCCATAAGGCATACGCCCCCGCCCGTCTTCTTACCAGAAAGATGTTTGTTTCTGTCGGCGCGATGCGTGGAGAAACCCGCTGGCTGCACCGCTTCGGATTGCGTCTCTCCAGTTAGCCATGTTTCCGTGAAGCAGAGAACGTTACAGTCTCTGATGTCCCTCTGGAATGCTTCCCTCTGGAATGCTAAATTCTGACCACATCTAGTGTCCACAACCACAAAACTCCTGACCTCAAACCCACTATTACAAACAACACAACTTCTGATCACACATTTAACTACTAACCATATCCAAACAACTTTTGACCACAACTACTGACAACAACCACAGAACCACATAACTACTAACCCACATAACTACTGACCCACATAACTACTGACCACAACTACTGAACCACATAACTACTAGTCCACAAAAGCTGCGGCCCTTGCAGAGCAAGGAGAACAACTACTTCAAGGTCTCAGAGCGAGTGATGTCACCGTTTGAAACGCTATTAGCGCGCACCCCGCTAACTAGCTAGCCATTTCACATCTGTTACACCAGCCTAATCTCAGGAGTTGATAGGCTTGAAGTCATAAACAGCTCAATGCTTGAAGCACAGCGAAGAGCTGCTGACAAACGCAGGGAAGTGCCGTTTGAATGAATGCTTACGAGCCTGATGCTGCCTACTATTGCTCAGTCAGACTGCTCTATCAAATATCAAATCATAGACTTAATTATAACATAATAACACACAGGAATACGAGCCTTAGGTCATTAATATGGTCAAATCTGGAAACTATAATTTAGAAAACAAAACGTTTATTCTTTCAGTGAAATACGGAACCGTTCCGTATTTTATCTAACGGGTGGCATCCATCAGTCTAAATATTCCTGTTACATTGTACAACCTTCAATGTTATGTCATAATTACGTAAAATTCTGGCAAATTAGTTCGCAACGAGCCAGGCTGCCCAAACTGTTGCATATACCCTGACTCTGCGTGCAATGAACACAAGAGAAGTGACACAATTTCCCTAGTTCAATATTGCCTGCTAACCTGGATTTCTTTTAACTAACATATATACTTCTGTGTATTGATTTTAAGAATGGCATTGATGTTTATGGTTAGGTACATTCGTGCAACGAATTTTTTCGCAAATGTGCTTTTGTTAAATCATCCCCTGTTTGGCAAAGTTGGCTGTCTTTGTTAGGAAGAAATAGTCTTCACACAGTTCGCAAACTGCTGCATATACCCTGACTCTGTTGCACAGAACGCAAGAGAAGTGACACAATTTCCCTAGTTAAAATAAATTCATGTTAGCAGGCAATATTAACTAAATATGCAGGTTTAAAAATATGTACTTGTGTATTGATTTTAAGGAAGGCGTTGATGTTTATGGTTAGGTACAAGGTGCAACGACAGTGCTTTTTTAGCAAATGCGCTTGTTAAATCACCCGTTTGGCGAAATAGGCAATATAATAGGAAATATGATTCAATGACAAATTAACAGGCAATGCAGGACAAGCTAGATAAACTAGTAATATCATCAACCATGTGTAGTTAACTAGTGATTATGTTAAGCTTGATTGTTTTTTACAAGATATGTTTAATGCTAGCTCCTTGCAGCTCCTTGCTGCACTCGCATAACAGGTAGTCAGCCTGCCACGCAGTCTCCTCGTGGAGTGCAATGTAATCGGCCATGATCGGTGTCCAAAAGTTTTATTTATTATTTAATTAACTACAAGTCAGTTAAGAACAAATTAAGAACAAATTCTTATTTTCAATGACGGCCTAGGAACAGTGAGTTAACTGCCCGTTCAGGGGCAGAACAACAGATTTGTACCTTGTCAGCTCAGGGATTTGAACTTGCAACCTTCTGGTTACTAGTCCAACGCTCTAACCACTAGGCTACTCTGCCGATTCCCGATTCTTATGAAAACTTGAAATAGGCCCCAATTAAAATCGGCCATTTCGATTAATCGGTCGACCTCTAATAACTACTACCGACGTCTAATAAATACTGAACCACATAACTGCTGACCACAACTACTGAACCACATAACTACTGAACCACATAACTACTGAACCACATAACTACTGACCGCTACTACTGAACCACATAACTACTGACCGCTACTACTGAACCACATAACTACTGAACCACATAACTACTGAACCACATAACTACTGAACCACATAACTACTGAACCACATAACTACTGAACCACATAACTACTGACCACTACTACTGAACCACATAACTACTGAACCACATAACTACTGAACCACATAACTACTGAACCACATAACTACTGACCACTACTACTGAACCACATAACTACTGACCACTACTACTGAACCACATAACTACTGACCACTACTACTGAACCACATAACTACTGACCACTACTACTGAACCACATAACTACTGACCACTACTACTGAACCACATAACTACTGACCACTACTACTGACCCACATAACTACTGACCACTACTACTGAACCACATAACTACTGACCAAATCTACTGACTTTCGATGGGAATTAAAAATAACATTTTTACACGTCTTTCCCTACCACAAACGTTTAAAGAGTTTTAGCTAGCCCCACCAACTTTACTTGTAAAGTTACCATCTAGTTTCAGCTCATGAAACATGGGACCAACACTTTACATTAATTTTTTTGTTCAGTATATAGCTAAATGTGTTCGTATAGCAGGGTGTGCATTTGTGTTCTACAGACTCATAGTACATGTAGGAAAAAAGAAAGACCCCTCACCATTTTTGAAAGTGCCGACCTTGCTTGATTGATAGTTGCTGCCATGATATGATGAAGCTAGAGAGAGAGAAAGAGAGAGGAATAGAGAAAGAGGGAGGGAGGGAGAGAAAGAAAGGGGGATGGAGAGAAAAAGAAAGAGGGAGAGAGAAAGAAAGAGGGTAAGAAAGGGCGTAGAGAGCGAGAACAGGTTAGTCTAAAGTCATTTTTGAGGGTATACACATTCTGTTTCTCCCTGAAACTCCCCCTCATGGACTTCATTCGATTGGCTTCCATCATGTTTTTTATACCAATTCAGTGTTTTTAACACAAAACAGAGCAGCCATTCACTGTACCCGAGTTACACCATCAGGCCCAGGAATATTTACTCTGTAAATACACAGGGTTTAAGTGACACACACCCCTATGTGTGTTTCAAGCCCAGGTTACTTCAGGCAGGAAGTTACAATCAAAGCCACAAACCGACACAGAAATACTTCTGCTAGCAACCGACACCACAAATCACTCAACACAAGAGATTATCACACACACAAAGACACACATACATTCCCTCCCTCCTATGATATCCCATCTACTCTTGCTAAGACTGAATACTAGTATGGACCTTGGCGTTCTCTCACACTGAAGCCAAAACACACACACTCTGCTATTACAACACACAGTGAGAAACTCAGAAGATGAATCCCAAATCACCCCCTTCCCCTCACACACCACCACCACATGCACAAGTGTCCCAAAGCTGAGGAAGTGAAAATGATCTACAGTGTAGGGGCTTAGCCCCATTGTCTGATTTCGAGGCTTGACACTTGATGAAATACCTCCCAAATGAAATATTTAACTGAACCAGAGGTGTATATATTGCATAATAACAGGGGGAATTTGTTCATTTGAATGTCATGCTTGTTAATGACTGGGAGATTATATAAGGAGTGTGCTACTCTATTTTTACAGTTTACTCATCAGCACCTCCACATAAAATAACTTCTGGGTGTGCGCCATCTCATGTTTTTTACTCTATTATTGAAAAATGGAACATGAATTGCATCATTCAAGTCACAAGTATGTCCCAGTTGGTTTTATTGTTCCCCTGGCCACTCTCTGGAAGTCACCCTAGGAGTTTAGTCAGAAACACGTGACAATGGAAGGCCCTCCGAGTGAGTTGGTAAAGGCGAGGGGGTGGTCTGGGATTCACAGAGCGTCACAGCATCAAAGACCGTAGAGTAAAAAAAGATCTGGGGCAAGGTTACAAAACTCATAACATCATGTATCTCTAAATCATCTCTGAGCCGTAGCCAAACTCAGTGAAGAGAGAAAACAACCAGCCCTCAGAACCAGTTCTACACCCCCCCCCACAACTGTATCCTTCTCATATTATGCTGCTGCTGGTCGCCAATGACTTAACAGACGAGGAAGCCATAACTACTTCAAAGATAAATCTGCCAGATGCCCTTAGGAAGACTTCTACACCAATTTACAGTTTAACATTGCAATACTGTTTTAGGAACGAGCTAACTAACGTTACAAGAAGCAGTTTGACGTCAAGCTATGAAGTCGTATTGACTGTCAGGCCCTGTTCACATGCTTTTATGGCCAGCCGGCTAACAATAATGACCATAATGGGTAGCTAGCAATATCTTTATTTTCGAATATCATTGACAACTTGAAAGGGACTTATAGCCATTAAATGATAGATGTAACTTAGTTATCTACCGTTAGCTAGTAGCCGATTAATCTCAACTTGATTTATTTATTTAATTAAATCGTTGAGTTTTAAGTCGGCTACTGTAGCTAACTAACGTTACAGCCAGACAGACAGTTGTCGCTAGCTCAGCAATCTTTGCTACAGCTTATCAGTAAAACATTGCAATAAAGCCTCTAGTGTTACCTTTGGTTTGCTAGCTTTCTACTATAGCTAGTCAGTCACCTTTCTCCGCTGACTATCAGTTCTCCGTCACACTCACGCGCTGCTCCTGCTCTGCGTGCTTGGGGGTACTTCCGGGATCACGTACATTACCAATTCCTCTTTCCCAAAACACACACCTGACAATGTGCTTTAGTATCTTTAGCTATTACAGTGACAATAGTGACTGCTGTGGAGGACACAAGAAAACAAAAATAAGCATACTATTGATAGGTCTATTCAAAATGTGCGTGCATGCGGGTATGTTTGGTATCCCTTCCTTGCTTTTGATTTATTTAACCTTTATTTAGCTAGACAAGTCAGTTTAAGAACAAATTCCTATTTACAATGATGGCCTACCCAGCCAAACTCTCCCCTAACCCGGACGATGCTGGGCCAATTGTGCACCACCCTATGGGACTCCCGACCACGGGCAGTTGTGATACAGCCCAGGATCAAACCAGGGTCCAGGGTAGTGACACCTCTAGCACTTAGATATAGTGCCTTAGACTGCTGCACCACTCGGGATCAATGTGGATGATGATGATGGAATTTCCAGTTTTAGATGTTGTCACATACAGTAGCAGTCAAAGGTTTGGACACACCTACTCATTTAAGGGTTTTTCTTTATTTTTACTATTTTCTACATTATAGAATAATAGTGAAGATATCAAAACTATGAAATAACACACATGTGCAACAGTATAATTTTAGACCGTCCCCTCGCCTATACCCGGGCGCGAACCAGGGACCCTCTGCACACATCAACAACAGTCACCCACGAAGCATCGTTACCCATCGCTCCACAAAAGCCACGGCCCTTGCAGAGCAAGTGGAACCACTACTTCAAGGTCTCAGAGCAAGTGACGTCACCGATTGAAACACTATTTAGCGCGAACCACCGCTAACTAAGCTAGCGTTTCACATCCGTTACACATGGAATCATGTAGTAAAGAAAGAAGTGTTAAACAAATCTAAATATATTTCATATTTGAGATTCTTCAAAGTTGCCATCCTTTGCCTTGATGACAGCTTTGCACACTTTAGGCAACCAGTTTCATGAGGTAGTTACCTGGAATGCATCTCAATTAACAGGTGTGCCTTGTTAAAAGTACATTTTTGGAATTTCTTTGGTGAAAAAACGGATGGCACTGTGATAGACTGCATCCAATTTGTTGAGTAGAGTGTTGGAGGCTATTTTGTAAATGACATCGCCAAAGTTGAGGATCGGTAGGATGGTCTGTTTTACGAGGGTATGTTTGGCAGCATGAGTGAAGGATGATTTGTTTCAAAATAGGAAGCCGATTCTAGATTTAATTTTGGATTGAATATGCTTAATGTGAGTTGGAAGGAGAGTTTACAGTCTAACCAGACACCTAGGTGTTTGTAGTTGTCCACATATTCTAAGTCAGAACCGTCCAGAGTAGTGATGCTAGACGGGCGGGCGGGTGCGTGCAGTGATTGGTTGAAGAGCATGCATATAGTTTTACTTGCATTTAAGAGCAGTTGGAGGCCACGGAAGGATAGTTGTCTGGCATTGAAGCTGGTCTGGAGGTTAGTTAACACAGTGTCCAAAGAAGGGCCAGAAGTATACAGAATGGTGTCGTCTGCGTAGAGGTGGATCAGAGAATCACCAGCAGCAAGAACGACAGCATTGATGTATACAGAGAAGAGAGTCGGCCCGAGAACCCTGTGGCACCCCAATAGAGACTGCCAGAGGACCGGACAACAGGCCCTCCTTTTTGACACACTGAACTCTATCAGAGAAGTAGTTGGTGAACCAGGAGAGGCAATCATTTGAGAAACCAAGGCTGTTGAGTCTGCCGATAAGAATGTGGTGATTGACAGAGTCGAAAGCCTTGGCCAGGTCGATGAATACGGCTGCACAGTAATGTCTCTTATCAATGGCGGTTATGATATCGTTTAGGACCTTGAGCGTGGCTGAGGTGCACCAATGACTAGCTCTGAAACCAGATTGCATTGCGGAGAAGGTACGGTGGGATTCGAAATGGTTGGTAATCTGTTTGTTCACTTGGCATTCAAAGGCCTTAGAAAGGTAGGGTAGGATATATATAGGTCTGTAGCAGTTTGGGTCTAGAGTGTCTCCCCTTTTGAAGAGGGGGATGACTGCGGCAGCTTTCCAATCTTTTAGAATCTCAGACCATACGAAAGAGAGATTTAACAGGCTAGTAAAAGGGATTGCAACAATCTCGGCAGATAATTTTAGGAAGAGAGGGTCCAGATTGTCTAGCCCGGCTGATTTGTAGGCGTCCAGATTTTGCAGCTCTTTCAGAACATCAGCTATCTGGATTTGGGTGAAGGAGAAATGGGGAGGCTTGGGCAAGTTGCTGTGGGGGGTGCAGGGCTGTTGACCAGGGTATGGGTAGCCAGGTGGAAAGCATGACCAGCCGTAGAAAAATGCTTATTGAAATTCTCAATAATAGTTGATTTATTGGTGGTAACAGTGTTTCCTAGCCTCAGGGCAGTGGGCAGCTGGGAGGAGGTGCTCTTATTCTCCATGGACTTTACAGTGTCACAGAACTTTTTGGAGTCTGTGCTACAGGATGCAAATTTCTGTTTGAAAAATCAAATCAAATCAACTTTATTTTTATAGCCATTCGTACATCAGCTGATATCTCAAAGTGCTGTACAGAAACCAGCCTAAAACCCCAAACAGCAAGCAATGCAGGTGTAGAAGCACAGTGGCTAGGAAAAACTCCCTAGAAAGGCCAAAACCTAGGAAGAAACCTAGAGAGGAATCAGGCTATGAGGGGTGGCCAGTCCTCTTCTGGCTGTGCCAGGTGATGATTAGAACAGAACATGGCCAAGATGTTCAAATGTTCATAAATGACCAGCATGGTCAAATAATAATAATCACAGTAGTTAACGAGGGTGCAGCTAGTCAGCACCTCAGGAGTAAATGTCTTTTGGCTTTTCATAGCCGATCATTAAGAGTATCTCTACCACTCCTGCTGTCTCTAGAGAGTTGAAAACAGCAGGTCTGGGACAGGTAGCACGTCCGGTGAACAGGTCAGGATTCCATAGCCGCAGGCAGAACAGTTGAAACTGGAGCAGCAGCACGGCCAGGTGGACTGGGAACAGCAAGGAGTCATCATGCCAGGTAGTCCTGAGGCATGGTCCTAGGGCTCAGGTCCTCCGTGAGAGGGAAAGAAAGAGAGAAAGAGAGAATTAGAGAGAGCATACTTAAATTCACACAGGACACCGGATAAGACAGGAGAAGTGCTCCAGATATAACAAACTGACCCTAGCCCCCCGACACATAAGCTAGCCTTAGCTTTTCTAACTGCCGGTGTATATTGGTTCCTAACTTTCCTGAAAGGTTGCATATCACGGGGGCTATTCGATGCTAATCCAGAACGCCACAGGATATTTTTGTGCTGGTCAAGAGCAGTCAGGTCTGGAGAGAACCCAGGGCTATATCTGTTCCTGGTTCAATTTTTTTTTGAATGGGGCATACTAATTTAAGATGGTGAGGAAGGCACTTTTAAAGAATAACCAGGCATCCTCTACTGACGGGATGAGGTCAATATCCTTCCAGGATACCCGGGCCAGGTCGATTAGAAAGGCCTGCTCCCTGAAGTGTTTTAGGGAGCGTTTGACAGTGATGAGGGGTGGTTGTTTGACCGCAGACCCATTACAGAGGCAGGCAATGAGGCAGTGATTGCTGAGACCTTGGTTGAAAACAGCAGAGGTTTATTTGGAGGGCAAGTTGGTTAGGATATCTATGAGGGTGCCCGTGTTTACGGATTTAGGGTTGTACCTGGTGGGTTCATTGATAATTTGTGTGAGATTGAGGGCATCAAGCTTAGATTGTAGGATGGCTGGGGTGTTAAGCATGTCCCAGTTTAGGTCACCTAGCAGCACGAGCTCTGAAGATAGATGGGGGGCAATAATTCACATATGGTGTCCAGGGCACAGCTGGGGGCAGAGGGTGGTCTATTGCAAACGGAAACGGTGAGAGACTTGTTTCTGGAAAGGTGGGTTTTTAAAAGTAGAAGCTCGAATTGTTTAGATACACACCTGGATAGTAAGACAGAAATCTGCAGGCTATCTCTGCATTAGATTGCAACACCGCCTCCTTTGGCAGTTCTATCTTGTCGGAAAATGTTATAGTTAGAGATGGAAATTTCAGGCTTTTTGGTGGTCTTCCTAAACCAGGATTCAGACAAGGCTAGGACATCTGAGTTGGCAGAGTGTGCTTAAGCAGTGAATAAAACAAACTTAGGGAGGAGGCTTCCAATGTTAACATGCATGAAACCAAGGCTTTTACGGTTACAGAAGTCAACAAATGAGAGCACCTGGGGAATAGGAGTGGAGCTAGGCACTGCAGGGCCTGGATTAACCTCTACATCACCAGAGGAACAGAGGATGACTAAGATAATGGTACGGCTAAAGGCTAACAGAACTGGTCGTCTAGTACGTTCGGAACAGAGAGTAAAAGGAGCAGGTTTCTGGGCGCAATAGAATATATTCAAGGCATAATGTACAGACAAAGGTGTGGTAGGATGTGAGTACATTGGAGGTAAACCTAGGCATTGAGTAATGATGAGAGAGATATTGTCTCTAGAGACGTTTAAACCAGGTGATGTCACCGCATATGTGGGAGGTGGAACTAAATGGTTGGTTAAGGCATATTGAGCAGGGCTAGAGGCTCTACAATGAAATAAGACAATAATCACTAACCAGGACAGTAATTGACAAGGCATATTGATATTAGGTAGAGGCATGCATAGCCAAGTGATCATAGGGGTCCAGTGAGTGGTTGGGCTGGCTGGAGACACGGCGATTCAGACAGCTAGCAGGCCGGGGATAGCAAGCTAGCAGGCCGGGGGATAGCAAGCTAGCAGGCCGGGGATAGCAAGCTAGCAGAAGGGCCTTAGAGGGACGTCGCGATGGAGGAAAGTCTGTTTTAGCCTCCTCGTGCGGTGAATTCGATAGACCTTGAATGAGGAGGTGTGTCCAATTTTTTGACTGGCACTGTACAATAACAATAGAACACAGTTTTTCCAAGTAAATATTTTATTATCTATTTCATAGCTCTTAGCTTACATCAACTCACTACACCTCTGTAAAACTTATACATACATTTGGACACTTTGAAAAGTCAAAATTAAAAAGGTTTTCTCTGGCTCCAAGTGGACAGAGGATATGAAACAACACAAAATATTTTGTTGTACTCTGTAAAAACAGATGTTTTCATGTTTATCAGGAATACTGCACTTGCTGTTTATGAAACAGACCAACAACATTGATACATAGAGTTACACACAAACTGATATGAAACTCAAACACCTTCAGAATCAATACAGATATGATGAACAATAATAACCACAGATATTAAATGATTTGTATAAATACAGAAATCTCAGGTTTTAAAACGAACCATCCTGAAACAGTGTCTCTATGCATATTGAGATATTTAGCTGTTTGTAAAACATAAATAGGGTAAATAACACACACACACACACACACACACACACACACACACACACACACACACATATATATATATATATATATATATATATATATATATATATATATATATATATATATATATATATATATATTATAATAGTTCTATAATGAAAGGTAGAGCTGTACATTTGTCCAGACCCAAACCCTCTCCACATCATCTCCAGGTCATGAAACCCTCTCCACATCATCTCCAGGTCATGAAACCCTCTCCACATCATCTCCAGGTCATGAAACCCTCTCCACATCATCTCCTGGTCATGAAACCCTCTCCACATCATCTCCAGGTCATGAAACCCTCTCCACATCATCTCCTGGTCATGATATCAGAGAGTTTTCTTCAGTTTAGTTTTATTCTCCTGACGCTTGCTATGAACAGAACACACACACACATACAACGTTAAACAAACATTCAACGTTTAAACACCTACACACATGCATGCACACTTACTTGCAAAACACACACACACAGACACACACACACAGGTGTACTCACAGCAGGCAGCGTTGTACCCTCTTGGTCCAGTCTTGAGAGGGGTCGGCACACACAAACTTGTCCATCCAAGTGTGGAAGCTGCAACAACACAGCACTATGTCAACACATATTACACACACACACACACACACACACATGAACACACACACGTTACACACACATACACAAATAGTGAGTGAATCTCAATGATTTTTCCTCAAAATGCATTGGAGAAGGTAAAGACAAGACTATTCTGCACACAGATTGTGCTTGGCGGATAACTCACATGACAGCGTGGATGTCACAGGAGGAAGTAATGGGCTGGTGGGTGTAGTTTTTCAGACGTCGGCATTGCAATGGACGACGAGTGTACTTCAGACAGCAATGTGCTACACACACACACACACACACACACACACACACACACACACACACACACACACACACACACACACACACACACAAGTTAAACAGTAAGATAGGGGGAGCATGTGTGTCTGCAAGAAAGACAATGTGTGCTTGTTTATGTTGTGTGTGTGTGGGTGTGTGTGTGTGTCTGTATGTGTGTGTGTGTGTGTTTGTTTTTTTACTATGGCTTGTGTGTGGATGTATGTTGTGTTTGTGTTAGCACTGTTAGGTTCTAATTCTCAGGGTAAAAAACTCAACAGACACTAAGTTTAATTATTCTCAGAGGGTCAGTACAGCTGCATTCAGACAAATACATTTTCCACAAGGACTGATATTTTACCGTTCCTCATAGGCTGAGTCTCCTCCTACACATCTGTACAAACATCGTTCTTTACTGCTGGGCAGGACACCAGTGATGCGGTCCATAAACCTTTATTTCTCCCTTAAGGTGACCTGACCTGACCTCAACCCCTCTCCATTACTAATCCATGGCTCTCAATTCAATTCAAGGGCTTTATTGGCATGGGAAACATGTGTTAACATTGCCAAAGCAAGCTCTCTCCCCTTATCAATGCCTGCCACATGTGATCGCTTCCCTGCACTCAACACTTCCAAGCTTAATTGCACACATTATATACCTTCCTTCTATAACCATTAACTTCTGGTGCAGACCCTCTAAACCTCAGCACTGCATCCAAGTGACATGAATAAGTATATTTCATATTCTCAGAACCCAACAGCACTGACCTGATTGTGTGGAGGGGATGAGGATGAGAAGAGATAACAGCACAGCCAGGACACACACTCTACAACATAGCATCCTGATCTTCAGATGTGTTCCACAGAGACAGAAAGTAGGGAGAGTGAGATAGTGTTTCAGTAGTGTGTGTGAGAGAGAGGGAAAGAGAGAGCGAGAGAGAGAGAGAGAGAGGGCGAGGGGGCGTTGTTAGGCTGTTGAGCAACTGTTGGTATTCTCAGTGCTCAGGTGTATTGCGTGTGTGCGTGCTCTGCCAGTGAGATTTATTTTCTTCTCCACTTCCTCCTTAGCTGCAGATTAACTACTGATCTTGTTTTCCTCCACTGAAAGATAATGCTGGAACATAAACAGTGTGTAGGAGTGGAATGGCGCAATCTTACCTGAGGAGTGTGTAAATAGCTGAATGAATGGGAGTTGATGTAATGACCATAGACTAAAATAGGATATGACCTTCACAAACTGCTCATGTAATATAATCCCAGCCATTGTGTCAAAGTCTTCAGCTTGACGTCACAGCTGTGATGAAGTACTTATTGTGGATCCAAACTATCATTGACACCAATAGATGATGTAAGATTTGCTTCATTGTTAATTGTTACCAAGACACGGAAATGTGTATTTTTATACATGAATAAACCAATCCCCCTCCCCCCAGCGATACACCACCACTCACACAACCCAGTCACACTTTATGTAAACAAGATAACCTTAGTAAACTAGATGTAAAATAGAACAAGAGGAATGTGTTTCTCTTAGGAGGAGGCTGGCTAGAAGGAGCACATATTGGCACAATGGCACTGGCAGCAAGGTGGCAAGAATCTCTGGAACCATCTGACCAGTAAAATAAATAATACAGGAAAACATTTGTTGGTAAAAAGACTGGTGAGTAGGCAAGTCATAGAATACAATTAAAATACACATATTTCCTACATCCTTAAATTGGCAATTCCAGAAGAGCCATGTTGGCATACACAGTGCCATTACTCAGAAATCGCTGATGCTACAGGCATGGTTTTCTTCTTTCGAGCACTTTTCCTTGGCAGAGTGGTCTCTAACTCCAGCTCTGTTTCCTCATCCCGTTCCTGCAACTTCCTGTTGGCCACTTGAACAAATGTGTCTGCAGCTGCCTTGACTTTTTCAAAATCTCTTGCCATTCCTTTCAGACGCTCCTCTGTAGACACAACCATATGATGTCCATTCCACTTGTTTGAAGATATTTTGAGACTGGTGAGGTGACCTGAAATATTCTGAGGAATATCTGAGCTGTAAGTATTGCTTCACACTTCAGCAACCCCTAAATGTATCCTTGGGCCTTGACCCGCCACCTCTTTAAAGTGGCGTCGGAGAGGAAGGCAGATGTTTTACGTGTCCCCAACCCATTGTTTTTTTGATTAGTTTATTTTCCTTTTTTGTAACTTATTTTTTTACTTATTTTGTACATAATGTTGCTGCTACCGTCTCTTATGACCGAAAATAACTTCTAGACTTCAGGACTGCGATTACTCAGCACGGACAAACATAATCCTTTTTTTCCTCTCACGACTTTGTTGAGCCCGACGCGAAGGTGTCACGAGAATTTGCTATCTAAATGGTTGAACTCGACTACTACAAAAGCTCTGTCTAATTCCTGAAGGTTGTAAAGCTCCAGTTCAAAGAAATAGACAAAGTCTCAGCCTGCAATTGATCAGTGAGCTCTCTGTCTTCAAAATGAGAACACAGTCTTTATACAGCACACACACAAATGAACTCACATCAGTAGAAACTCCACCTCGCTTTAGGTGGGCTGTATTTTTTCACAGTTCACATATATTGTTTATCACACTTCTGCAACGTGTTTCATTATCTTCTGCAAGCTGTTTCTAACAGTATTTCTCCTCCCTAGGGTGGGGAGGCCTCTTTCCAGTTATTAGTTTCACCATTATCACAAGTCGACAGTTCAGTTGTCCTTGAATGTCTCAACTATACCCTGCTCATATTGTGAAATAGTAACACAATGGCCTAGTCTTAAAAGGTCTAGTCACACACACTGGATTATGACTCTAACACATTTTATACAATTATATGGTTTCAGGGTGGAATACTTTAGTCATTATCTTAAACATACAAATTCTTCTATCAGAAGGATATACTGATTTAGTGGGAACAGGCCCAGATCCCCACCATTTGCGTGAAGAGGAGGCGGAGAGAAAAAGGGGCCGATGGGATGCCTTCTGAGAATTCGTAGGCGATCGAACAAACCCCCAATTCCCTCCATCCCAGAATGACGACACTATCAACATACAGCTGGCTGGTTACACACTATACCAGCAGGATAGAACAGCAGCATCTGGTAAGACAAGGGGAGGCGAACTACGTATTTTTGTAAATAACAGCTGGTGCACGAAATCTAAGGGAGTCTCGAGCTATTACTCACCTGAGGTAGAGTATCTCATGATAAGCTGTAGACCACACTACCTACCTAGAGAGTTTTCATCTGGATTTTTCGTAGCTGTTTACATACCACCACAGTCAGATGCTGGCACTAAGACAGCATTGAATGAGCTGTATTCCGCAATAAGCAAAAAAGAAAATGCTCACCCAGAGGCGGCGCTCCTAGTAGCCCGGGACTTTAATACAAGGAAACTTAAATTAATTTTACCAAATTTCTATCAGCACGTTAAATGTGCAACCAGAGGGAAAAAACTCTGGACCACCTATACTCCACACACAGAGACACATACAAAGCTCTCCCTCGCCCTCCATTTGGAAAATCTGACCATAATTCTATCCCCTGATTCCTGCTTACAAGCAAAAATTCAAGCAGGAAGCACCAGTGACTATATCAATAAAAAAGTGGTCAGATGAAGCAGATGTTAAGCTACAGGACTGTTTTGCTAGCACAGACTGGAATATGTTCTGGGATTCCTCCGATGGCATGGAGAAGTACACCACATCACTCATTGGCTTCATCAATAAGTGCATCGACGACATCGTCCCCACAGTGACCATACGTAAAAAACCCAACCAGAAGCCATGGATTACAGGCAGCATCCATACTGAGCTAAAGGCTGGAGCTGCCGCTTTCAAGGAGCGGGACACTAACCCGGAAGCTTATAAGAAATCCCGCTAGGCCCTCTGACAAACCATCAAACAGGCAAAGCGTCAATACAGGACTAAGATCAAATTGTACTAGCGATGACCCTCGTCGGATGTGGCAGGGAAGCACAGCCGAGAGCTGCCCAGTGACATGAGCCTACCAGACGAGCTAAACTATTTCTATGCTTGCTTCGAGGCAAATAACACTGAAACATGCATGAGAGCACCAGCTGTTCTGGAAGACTGTTTGGTCACGCTCTCCACAGCCGATGTGAGTAAAACCTTTAAACAAGTGAACATTCACAAGGCCGCAGGGCCAGACGGATTACATGTACTGCGAGCATGCGCTGACCAACTGGCAGTTGTCTTCAGTGACATTTTCAACCTCTCCTTGTCCTCTCCCTACCCGTAGCACTCACGTCCGTAGCCATGAAGTGCTTTGAAAGGCTGGTAATGGCTCACATCAACACCATTATCCCAGAAACCCTAGACCCACTCCAATTTGCATACCGCCCCAACAGATCCACAGATGATGCCATCTCTATTGCACTCCCTACTGCCCTTTCCCACCTGGACAAAAGGAACACTGTTAATAGAATTATATGATTAGAATGATTAGAATATTACCCTCTGAGACCATAGCTCTGAAACCATATGATAGTATGAAATTGATTAGAATCATAAGATTATTTTAATGCTGTGTGTGATTTAGTCAGTAGAATGATATCCGAGAGTGTAGTTTGTAGTCAGAATTAATGTTTTGGTGACACTATATCTAGTGTCTTGATAACGGACTGTCTGAGCAAGATTCGGGGCCGACCTTGGCTGGGGCACTGAGAACTTCCCAGGGTCTCGGCACTGAGATCTTCCCAGGGTCTCTCCCTATGTCGGCTGGGTAGCAGGACAGTGTGGGCGTATGATAACTGTTTTGTGTGGAAGTATGTGTGTCACTATAAAATGAAGGTCTTTGTACTGTGCACGCCAGAATGTTTCCGTGAATAAACATTTGACTATTGTGGACTGGGCTTCTGTCTGTTTTCATTCCAACCAGTATCTTACAAATCCTGGTTGCAGATAGAGTCATTGAAATGAATTGGGGTATGAACAATTGAGGACCTAATTCTCGTGACCAACACCTATGTGAGAATGCTATTCATTGACTACAGCTCAGCGTTCAACACCATAGTGCCCACAAAGCTCATTAATAAGCTAAGGTCTCTGGGACATAACACCTCCCTCTGCAACTAGATCCTGGACTTCCTGACGGGTCGCCCCCAGGAGGTAAGGGTAGGTAACAACACATCTGCCATACTGATCCTCAGCACGGGGCCCCCTCAGGGGTGCGTGCTCAGTCCGCTCCTGTACTCCCTGTTCACTCATGACTCCAACACCATCCTTAAATTTGTCGATGACACAACAGTGGAAGGCCTGATCACCGACAACGACGAGACAGCCTATAGGGAGGAGGTCAGAGACCTGGCCGTGTGGTGCCAGGAAAATAACCTCTCCCTCAAAGTGATCAAGACAAAGGAGATGATTGTGGACTTAAGGAAAAAGAGGCCCGAGCACGCCCCCATTCTCATCGGCTGTCACGCCCTGACCATAGAGAGCCCTTGGGGTTCTCTATGGTGTTGTTGGTCAGGGTGTGACTAGGGGGGTGTCCTAGTTTTCCTAAATCTATGTTTGTTTTTGTTGTATGGTTACCAATTAGAGGCAGCTGATTGTCGTTGTCTCTAATTGGGGATAAAACCTATTCCCCCCCAGGAGACGGAAAATATTTGTCATGGGTCCTCAGATCCTGAAAAGGTTCTACAGCTGCCCCATTGAGAGCATCCTGACTGGTTTCATCACTGTCTGGTATGGCAACTCCTCGGCCTCCGACCGCAAGGCACTACAAAGGGTAGTGCGAACGGCCCAGTACATCACTGGGGCCAAGCTTCCTGCCATCCAGGTCTTCTATACCAGGCGGTGTCAGAGGAAGGCCCTGAAAATTATCAAAGACTTCAGCCACCCTAGTCATAGACAGCCACCCTAGTCATGTTCTCTGTGCTACCGCACGGCAATCAGTACCGGAGCGCCAGTTCTAGGTCCAAGAGGCTTCTAAACAGCTTCTACCCCCAAGCCATTAGAATCCTGAACATCTAATCAAATGGCTACCCAGACTATTTCCATTGCCCCCCCCTCCTCCCCTCTTTACATCACTGCTACTGTCTGTTGTTGTCATCTATGCATAGTCACTTCAACAACTCTACCTGCATGTACATACTACCTCAACTAACCAGTGCCCCCGCACATTGACTCTGTACTGGTACCCCCTGTATATAGTCTCGTTATTGTTGTTTTACTGCTGTTCTTTAATTACTTGTTACTTTTATCTCTTATTCTTATCCATATTTTTTGAAACTGCATTGTTGGTTGGGGGCTCTCGTAAGTAAGCATTGCACTGTATTCGGTGCATGTGACTAATAAAAATCGATTTGATTTGATTAGCATTGATGTTTTTCTGATCTTGTCTGGTTGAAAGAGTGAGAAGGACATCAACATACAGACCCTCATCGGGATTTCCAAAAGCTCCAAAGACTTTCTTTAAGGCATTGCCCATCGGCGTATCTCTCCAATTGGAGCAAAACGTCTGTGTCTTGGGTCCTTGCTCTCCTTCTCCCAAATGTTCATCCTCTGGTAGGATTCACGGAAGAACACAGCTATGTTGTTAATGAGAGAAAAAATTACCCACTTGCCAAGACACTCTTTGTTGTCTACCAAAACAAGGTTCAAAATGTGTGCATAGCACCACACATGCACTTGCTTGGTGGACTATGCAGAGAGCAGGGCAGAGAAGCCTTTATACTAGTCTTGCATATTGGAGGCTCCATCAGTGGAATTGCCAAGGCACTTGCTGATGTCAAGCTTCATGTTTTCCAGTACCCAGTACTTCACTCAGTACCTGGACAAAGTATAGTCCAGTGGATGCCTCGCATTTCACCACAGCCACAAGCCTCTCATGGATGACATCCGTCACATACCTGACTATGACAAAGCATTGATCTTGTGTTGTAATGTCCTGCGTAGTGTCAATCTGGGCTGAAAACATACCAGCTTCCTGGATTTCACTTGCTATGGTGGCCTGCATTGTGTGTTGGATGGTAGTCTTTGATAAAAGAGTGATGAGAGGCTCTGCCCCCTCTTGACCAGGACGCAGTTTTTTGCTTTTCTCTATGCAGGCAGTGAGATACTCTTTCATACACAGGTCGTACTTTCCCAGCAGAATGATCATCTCTAAAACGTTGCCATGGTCAATGCTGCTGTCATCTAGCGTATAAGCTGCTTCAGACTGCATGCCTCTATAGCTCAGACCCCTCTTGCCTTTAACAACATCTATAATGCGCTCTAGCACATGCCTTCCTCTGCACACTTGCTCTCTATGAGCAGACCTCTGACTGCCAATGAACAGGCTCTCAATGTTACCTTTGGAGGACCTTAGAAAGTAGGCCTCAGCATGACCTCTATACATAATGCTCTTCTCATGCTCTTCCACTCTCTGATGGATCTGCTTCTAGTCTGCCATTCCATTCATGAAAGGGCTGTTCTCTATGGGCTTTGCAAACGCCATACAAATGAAGCAGAATAAAGCAGGGTTCTCTTCACTGCTACTTCCTGTTGGTCCCATCTTTACAAAAGAAAACCTTCTGCACCATAGACTTTTCACACTTTTGTTGGGAGTGGAAACTAAAAAACATATCTAGGTCCCATGACTTCGGTCTCTTAAAATAATCAAACTTGGGGTGGCAGTGGTATTCTGGCTCTGGCTCAATCTACATCTGTCCACTGCAGATGCACTATCCTCAACCTGGATGAGTAATTCCTATAAATTAGTATATTAGTATAATATTATAACATTAAATAAAAAGTATAATGTTAATATAATAGTATAACGTTAGTATTATATTAATATATTAATTATATAATGTTTGTATATTCATATAATTTCATATAATAGTATTCTATATACCGCTAGTATAATATTAATTCCAATTGGACAATACAGCAGTTTAAGAAATATATAACCAACATTTGTCTATAATGTTTGTAGGTTTTGTTTCGTCATTAAATCCTTGTGCAAGAAAAATGGTCTACATTGGTGGTTAGTCTCTAATTTGTTAATGCTAAGTACTAACTTGTCATTAATCATAGCCATTCATGCATAACAATGAGTTCAACAAGTTTGCTGTATAGCACGTCAACCACATCCAGGCTGTGATTGGTCAGTTCGTGAAAAGTGACATTGACGAGATCTTGTTTCACAAAAGGCACCCGATCTAGCTAATGGCCAGCTAGCCAAACCCAAACATTGCTTATCTTATCCCTATTGTCTTCTGTCTTACCACTTCAGCTGCAAAACCTTGACTAACAGTTGAACTGGTATCACTGGGCTCAATGGCCTGTTCTCTCTGCTCTCTTTCCTGTTTGCTACCAGTGCTTTCAGGCTCACAAGACTGCGATGATTGACTGGTAACAGCGCCAAATGAAGAATGTGTTATTTTAAAACATTTGACTGCATCAGCCTCAAGGGACTTCAACCTCTTCTCTCTCTGCTTTTCAGCACCATCTTTACGTTTGTTCATGCTGCTAGACCTGTTTATAGACTACCATGTCTTCTTGTATCATTCCTCCTCCACACGGGGAGTGTGTGTGTATGAACTATTGTTAAAACACTGGTTTAGGAACCTTTATTCATTCTTACCTGTCTACGGATGATTATGTATGTGTTTTATGTATGTGATGAAATCCAACATGTGTCGGGAACATTCCAACATTATTTGGGAACTTGGCATTGATCCGCCGTCTCTAACAGGGAATCGTACATGTGCATGGAGCCGGAAGTATTACCCACTCGACCACGGCTCTGCCCCATAATCCCTTTGCAAGGCCTAGAAATATTGCGATGACACACACACTCACACACACACACACTCAGGCACACACGCACACACACACACACACACACACACACACACACACACACACACACACACACACACACACACACACACACACACACACACACACACACACACACACACACACATACAAGCACATGGACACACATAGACACACACCAAACAAACACACACACACACAATGGCGGACAATCACCCAAGGTCAGAGTAGAGCGTAATCAGACCCAGAGAGAGAAAGATGATCAATGATTATCCTCATCAGCAGGAAGGGATCATATCAGCATTATCAGTGGTATTCTAAGAACGTCACAACATTCTATAAATAACCACAGAATTAAAAATAGTAACACATAAGGATGGCGTGGCTTTAAAACTTTAAACTCTGGTCACACAAAGAAGAATTGCAGGGGAAACATGCACCTTTTTATTTGGTGAATAGCATTCACGCACCTACTACACCAAATCAGCATTAGCTTACATACCGCCTGTCATCTGGACTGGTGTTCAGTGTTTACCCACCTTTTCTACCACTAAGGCTCTGCTAATGACATCCTACCAACTCCATATAAATAACCAGATCTCTGATCTGACTGCATTCTATTGATCTGAACTTGATCTGTTTCATGAACTGAGTGTCATCTCTGTTAGATGAGTCAATCTGGGGGTTGTACATGGGGCGGCAGGTAGTCTAGTGGTTAGAGCGTTGGGCCAGTAGCTGAAAGGTTGATCAATCGAATCCCCGAGCTGACAAGGTAAAAATGTGTCCTTCTGCCCCTGAACAAAGCAGTTAACCCACTGTTCCTAGGCCGTCATTATAAATAAGAATTGGTTTTTAACTGACTTGCCTAGTTAAATAAAGGTAAAATAAAAATAAATGTGTGTTAACAGAGAGTTGGGTGTGTTTCCACAGGACGTTCCCTTTCAAATGTACTTGTCAAATGCTTTGAAACAACAGGTGAAGACTAACAGGGAAAGTGCTGGTTCTGGACAAATACATGGAAGGACCTCTTGCGAAACACTGGAACTGGAAAAACGGGGAAGAGCAACAAATGACTTTCGAAGGAGCATCAGACTGATCAGCGGCAAAATCCGGACTGGATCACAAAGTAAAAAGGAATGGGAAATGTTTTAAATGCTTTTACTTGGCTGTCAAAGGACCCACGCTTTTAATCTCACTCCTGTTTAACATGATCTGCTACACATGGCTCAATGCTGTTAAAAGGATGGACAACTGCTTTCAAAGTATTGAGAATTGAGGTTGAAGATTGGATTATTACTGTATCTATTGATTTGAAAACTGGACTGGTACTGTTAACCTCAGATTAGTGGACAGATTTGGAGTAAAACAAGGAGTGGGCAGGCTGCCAGAGTTCTCCAATCCCCTAAAAACTTGAGATTTTATTTTACCTTAGTAGGACCAATTCCAACGAACCACCTTTAGTGGGATCTATTCCACCATAACCCCTATAGTGGGATCTATTCCATCCGAACCCCTTTAGTGGGATCTATTCCATGCTAACCCCTATAGTGGGATCTATTCCATTCTAACCCCTATAGTGGGATCTATTCCATCCGAACCCCTTTAGTGGGATCTATTCCACCATAACACTTTAGTGGGATCTATTCCATCCTAACCCCTTTAGTGGGATCTATTCCATGCTAACCCCTATAGTGGGATCTACTCCATCCGAACCCCTTTAGTGGGATCTACTCCATCCAAACCCCTTTAGTGAGATCTATTCCATCCTAACCCCTTTAGTGGGAGCTATTCCAAACTAACCCCTTTAGTGGGATCTAATCCATCCAAGCCCCTTTAGTGGGATCTATTGCACCATAACCCTTTAGTGGGACCTATTCCACCCTAACCCCTTTAGTAGAATCTATTCCTCCCTAAGTATTTTAGTGGGATCTATTCAATCCGAACCCCTTTAGTTGGATCGGTTCCATCCGAACCCCTTTAGTGGAATCTATTCCATCCGAACCCCTTTCGTGGGATCTATTCCATCCGAACCCCTTTAGTTGGATCGGTTCCATCCGAACCCCTTTAGTGGAATCTATTCCATCCGAACCCCTTTAGTGGGATCAATTTCATCCGAACCCCTTTATTGGGATCTATTCCACCATAACCCCTTTAGTGGGATCTATTCCATCCAAAACCCTTTAGTAGGATATATTCCACCATAACCCCTTTAGCTGGATCTATTCCATCCAAAACCCTTTAGTAGGATATATTCCACCATAACCCCTTTAGCTGGATCTATTCCATCCAAAACCCTTTAGTAGGATCTATTCCATCCAAACCCCTTTAGTGGGATTTTTTCCACTGTAACACCAATAGTAGGATCTATTCCATTATAACCCTTTTAGTTGGATCTATTCCTCCCTAAGTATTTTAGTGTGATCTATTCCACAATAACCCCTTTAGTGGGATCTATTTCATCTGAACCCCCTTTTGTGGGATCTATTTCATCTGAACCCCTTTAGTGGGATCTATTTAATCTGAACCCCTTTAGTTGGATGTATTCTATCCTAACCTCTTTAGTGGGATCTATTCTATCTGAACCCTTTTAGTGGGATCTATTCCACCGTAACACCATTAGTGGGATCTATTCCATTATAACCCTTTAGTGGGATCTATTCCTCCCTAAGTATTTTAGTGGGATCTATTCCACCCTAACTCTTTTAATGGTATTTATTCCACCCAAACCCTTTTAGTAGGATCTATTCCACCCAAACCCTTTTAGTGGGATCTTTTCCACTGTAACACCAACAGTAGGATCTATTCCATCCAAACCCCTTTTTGTAGGATCTATTCCTCCCTAAGTATTTTAGTGGGATCTATTCCACCCCAACCCCTTTAGTGGGATCTTTTCCACCCTACCTCCTTCACTGGGATCTATTCAACCCTATCTCTTTAAGTGGGATCTATTCCACCCTAACCCCTTTAGAGGGATTTATTCCACCCTAACCCCTTTAGAGGGATTTATTCCACCATAATCCCTTTAGTGGCCTACATTGTGTTTGATACATTTCCAGTCTACCTATGCATTATTATTATTTTTTTGTGTTCACACTTTTTGATGAAATCTTGCCAACTTGTGTTTCATGGTTACCATGGTTCCATACTGGTCACTGAAACTAGAAGATTTTACAGTTAAGAGTCCTGGTGCTACAAACCTCTAACAGGTGGTGTAGTCTGTTTTTATGACAAATCAACAGCATTCTTACATAAGTATTCATTTTATCCAGGGTGTTGAAGGCAGTGTGCAGTGCAATGCAGACTGTCTCGTGTGTTTGTATTTGCACTTCAGAACTCTAGTTCCTCTCACGGTTAATCTCTCGTTAACCCTGAGACAAAAACGTACCAGAAAGTATTCATGGTTATTACATACTATAGTTGGTTTATATCATGAATGTACCAGTTTATTTTGAGTTATTATGGGGTAAGGCAGCTCATCAGGCATTTATGCTATATTTAAGCAATAGGGCATGAGAGAGGTTGTGGTACATGGCCAATATACCACGGCTAAGGGCTGTTTTTACTCACGACGCAACGCAGGGGGGCCTGGATACAGCCCTTAGCCGTGGTATAGTGGTCATATACCACAAACCCCTGAGGTGCCTTATTGCTATTATAAACTGGTTTACAATGTAATTAGAGCAGAACATTTTTTTATTTTGTCATATCTGTGATATACAGTCTGATATACCACAGCTGTCAGCCAATCAGCATTCAGGGCTCAAACCACCCAGTTTATAATCATCAACAATCAATGGGTATACTGTATATAATGTATTGAAATGACCATGGAACAGCTGTGAATATTGCATCTTTGAAGTCACACATTGAACTCATATTGAACATATCTGAAACATGAACACACCTGTAATAAAACATCATAGCCACACACCTGTGTTGACTACAAACACACTTCTACACTATGGACCACCTCACTGTACTGAATTAGAGAGACCAAGAGAATACACAGACGGGTTGTCTGTGGAACTAAATGCCTGCTGCCTCTTGGCTAATGCCACACCTTCTGGTACAATACAGGGCCAATCTACAAGCAGAATCTGGCATTGGATGTGAAATTAATATCATATTCTGGTTGAATTTCAAATCATTTTTGTGGTCTCTAAAAAGACTCTTCTTTCTGGAGAGTTGGAGTGGTGAGTTATTCCAGGGCACTAGATTACTTACAGTAGGGAGAAACCCTAGAGGTACGTGTGATGTACACACACACACACACACACACACACACACACACACACACACACACACACACACACACACACACACACACACACACACACACACACACACACACACACACACACACACACA
This sequence comes from Oncorhynchus tshawytscha, assembly GCF_018296145.1. NCBI lineage: Eukaryota > Metazoa > Chordata > Actinopteri > Salmoniformes > Salmonidae > Oncorhynchus > Oncorhynchus tshawytscha. Next base: position 24,715,654 of record NC_056457.1, on the reverse strand, counting down.
CACACACACACACACACACACACACACACACAGAGATAGTGAATGAATCTCAAGTGTCTGTCCTGGATACCTCAGATCAGCGCATGTGTCTGCATGCTAATGATCTTGTTACCTTCCACTGCAGTGAAGTCTGCTGAGGGGAGAATGGCTCATAATAATGGCTGGAATGCAGTGAATGGAATGATATCAAACAGATGGAAACCATGGAAACCATGTGTTTGATGTGTTCGATACCATTCCAATAATTGCTTTCCAGCCATTGCTGTGAGCCCACCCTCCCCATTTAAGGTGCCACCAGCCACCTGTGTTTCAGTGAAAGATAATGCTGAATTGTAAGCAGTGTGTGGAAGTAGAGTGGAGCAATCTTACCCGACAGTGTTTAAACAGTTGAATGAAAAGGATTTGATGTAATGACCATAGACTAATATAATCCCAGCCATTGTGTCTATGTTTTGTATCCCTTCCTACAGTCTGTAAATAATTGTGTGGATGATGATGCCATTCCCAGTTTTAGAAGATGTCACATACAATAACAGTAGAAAACAGATTTTTTTCCCCAAATACATATTTTATTATCTATTTCATAGCTCTTAGCTTAAACAACCCAGTACACCTCAGGAAAACTTATACATACATTTGGACACTTTGAAAAGTCAAAATTAAAAAGGTTTTCTCTGGCTCCAAGTGGACAGAGGATATGAAACAACACAAAAATATTTTGTTGTACTCTGTGAAAACAGATGTTTTCATGTTTATCAGGAATACTGCACTTGCTGTTTATGAAACAGACCAACAACATTGATACATAGAGTTACACACAAACTGATATGAAACTCAAACACCTTCAGAATCAATACAGATATGATGAACAATAATAACCACAGATATTAAATGATTTGTATGAATACAGAAATCTCAGGTTAAAAAACGAACCATCCTGAAACAGTGACTCTATGCATATTGAGATATTTAGCTGTTTGTAAAGCATAAATAGGGTAAATAACACACACACACACACACACATAAATCATCTCCAGGTCATGAAACCCTCTCCACATCATCTCCAGGTCATGAGTTCTTGAGATCAGAGAATTTTCTTCAGTTTAGATTTCCTCTCCTGACGCTTGCTATGAAGACACATACGTAGACACACAACGTTAGACAAACATACACACAAGTTTTACAAAAACTACACACGTGCACACACATACACACACGTGTACTCACAGCAGACAGCGTTGTACCCTCTTGGTCCAGTCTTGAGAGGGGTCGGCACACACAAACTTGTCCCTCCGGGTGTGGAAGCTGCAACAAAACAGCACAATGTCAACACATATTAAACACACACACACACACACACACACACACACACACACACACACACACACACACACACACACACACACACACACACACACAGTGGAGGCTGGTGGGAGCAGCTATAGGAGGATGGGCTCATTGTAAAGCTGGAAAGGAATACTTGGAACAGTATCAAACACATCAAACATATGTAAACTAAGTGTTGGACTATGTACCATTCATTCCATTCCAGCCATTATAACGAGCCATCCTCCTAAAGCTGCTCCCACCAGCCTCCTCTGATACACACACGCACACACAAACACACACACACACACACATTACACAAATCACACACACACACACAGATAGTGAGTGTATCTCAATGGTCTTTCCTCTAACCTCACCTCGTCAAAATGCATTGGAAAAGGTAAAGACAAGACTATTTTACACACAGTGTGTGCTGGGCTGTGATTGGAGGATAACTCACACGACAGCATGGATGTCACAGGAAGAGGTAATGGTCTGGTAAGTGTAGTCTTTCAGCCGTCGGCATGGCACTGGACGCCGAGTGTACTTCAGACAGCAATCTGCTACGCACACACACACACACGCACACGCACACACACACACACACACACACACACACACACACACACACACACACACACACACACACACACACACACACACACACACACACACACACACACACACACACACACACACACACAGTAAGATAGGGAGAGCATTTGTGTATGCAAGAGAGACTATGTGTGCATGTGTGTGCTTGGGTGTCATGTGTATGTATTTGTACAATGGTGTGTGTGTGTGTGTGTGTGTGGTGTGTGTGTGTGTGTGTGTGTGTGTGTGTGTGTGTGTGTGTGTGTGTGTGTGTGTGTGTGTGTGTGTGTGTGTGTGTGTGTGTGTGTGTGCGTGTGTGCGTGTGTGTGTGCACGTATTGTGTGTTTGTATTAGCACTCACCTGATTGTGTGTAGGGGATGAGTGTGAGGATGAGGAGGGACAACAGCACAGCCAGGACACACACTCTACAGCAAAGCATCCTGATCTTCAGATGGGTTCCACAGAGACAGAAAGTAGGGAGAGTGTTTTCGTAGATTCGTTATCTGTAGTGTGTGAGAGAAAGAGAGAGTGTTTTTCTGACTGAGAGTTTGTGTTCTTTAAGTAGGGCTCGGGCTGGACTTCCTCCAGATAGCAGTGTCATGGAATGTATTGGCAGGGGGTGTTGCGGTGGTGCGAGGGGGCGTTGTTAGGCTGTTGTGCGACTGTTGGTATTCTCAGGTATTTTTTGTGTGCGTGCTCTGCCAGTGAGATTAATTTTCATCTCCATGTCCTCCGTGGCTACAGATTAATGATCTTGTTTTCCTCCACTGAAAGATAATGCTGGAATGTAAGCAGTGTGTAGGAGTGGAGTGGCGCAATCTTACCTGAGGAGTGTGTAAATAGCTGAATGAATGGGAGTTGATGTAATGATCATAGACTAAAATAGGATATGATCTTCACAAACTGCTCAGGTATTATAATCCCAGCCATTGTGTCAAAGTCTTCAGTTTTACGTCACAGCTGTGATGAAGTACTTATTGTGGATCCAAATTATCATTGACACCAATAGATGATGTAAGATTTGCTTCATTGTTAATTGTTAAGGAGACACGGAAATGTGTTTTTCCTTTACACACACATACATAAACCCAGTTTAGAGGACAAGGTTAGTCACAGTGCAGTGCCCCCTTGTATCATTCCTCCTCCACACAGGGATAATGTGTGTTTGTGTAAAAAAAAATATATATATATATATATATATAATATATATATATATATTTTAAAATATTGTTAATATATATATATATATATATATATATATATTTTAAAACAATTTTTTATATATATATATATATATATATAAATATTGTTTTCACCTTTATTTAACCAGGTAGTCTAGTTGAGAACCAGTTCTCATTTACAACTGCGACCTGGCCAAGATAAAGCATAGCAATTCGACACATACAACAACACAGAGTTACACATGGAATAAACAGAACATACAGTCAATAATACAGTAGAAAAAAAGAAAACAAAAAGTCTATATACAGTGAGTGCAAATGAGGTAAGATAAGGGAGTTAAGGCAATAAATTGGCCATGGTGGCAAAATAATTACAATATAGCAATAAAACCTCTTAGAGGTTTTTCAATTTGAACTTTTTTCAATTTCCGCCTGAAGACATCCAAATCTACGAGCCTGTAGCTCAGGCACAGAACCAATGATATGCATATTCTTTGAAAGAAAACACTAACGTTTGTGTAAATGTGAATTGAATGTAGGAGAATACAACACAATAGATCTGGTTTAGATAATACAATGAAAAAAAACATTTTAATTTTTATTGTTGTATCATCATCTTTAAAATGAACAAGATAAAACAAACATTCAGATAGGATGATGGGGACAAGTTCAGCGAAACACATAAGAGGGCAACAGTACTTGTGCAAAGTTTCAGAATGATAACTTCCAAAATGAGTGTGCTACATGACATTTATCATGAAGTGACCCAGGTGTCCCACACAAGTAGCTCAAATGTACCCAAGTGGCCAAATTGATGTTGTTACGCCTGTGCTGGTTGAAATAGTTGTTTTTTTATGGGGCTCTGTTCTCAGATAATCGCATCGTATTCTTTCGCAGTAAATTATTTAAAAAATCTGACAATGCAGTTGGATTAGCAAGATTCTAGTCTTTCGAAACATGTGAGACACTTGTATTTTGATTAATGTTTAATATGACTATTTATGTAGCGATCACCGTATGTTGTCGAATTTCATCCCGCTACCGGGTTCCGTGCGCAGAGGTTAAACACTAGGATGGTAGATGTGCAGAAGATGACGGTGCAAGTAGTGATACTAGGGTGCAAACGAGCAAGATAAATAAATAAATACAGTATGGGGATAAGGTAGATAGATGGGCTGTTTACAGATGGGCTATGTACAGGTGCAGTGATCTGTGAGCTGCTCTGACATCTTGTGCTTAAAGCTAGTTAGAGAGATATGAGTCTCCAGCTTCAGTGATTTTTGCAGTTCGTTCCAGTCATTGGCAGCAGAGAACTGAAAGGAAAGGCGACCAAAGGAGGAATTGGCTTTGGGGGTGACCAGTGAGATATACCTGCTGGAGCGCGTGCTACGAGTGGGTGCTGCTATGGTGACCAGTGAGCGTCCCACCTGGTCAACATCCTGTGAGATTGCAGAGCGCCAAATTCAAATACAGAGATACTCATTATAAAAATTCAGAACAGATACAACTATTTTACATAGGGTTAAAGATGAACTTCTTGTGAATCCAACCACTGTGTCAGATTTCAAAATGCTTTACGGCGAAAGCATACCGTACGATTATTTGAGAACATCGCCCAGCAGACAAATCATTACAAACAGTAACCAGCCAAGTAGAAGAGTTACACAAGTCAGAAATAGAGATAAAATGAATCACTTACCTTTGATGATCTTCATATGGTTGCACTCAGAAGACATTAATTTATTCAATAAATGTTCCTTTTGATCGATAAAGTGTCTCTTTATATCCAAAAACCTCTGTTTTGTTTGCGCGTTTTCTTCAGTAATCCACAGGCTCAAACGCAGTCACAACAGGCAGACAAAAAAATCCTAATTGTATCCATAAAGTTCATAGAAACATGTCAAACGATGTTGATATTCAACCCTCAGGTTGTTTTTAGCCTAAATAATCACTAATATTTCAACCGGACAATAACGTTGTCAATATAAAAGGTAAACAAGAAAGGCACTCTCTCAGTTGCGCGCATGAAAAAGCTCTGTGACACGGCAGGGTCCACTCAGACTGCTCTTACTCCATCATTTTTCAGAATACAAGCCTGAAATAATTCCTAAAGACTGGTGACATCTAGTGGAAGGTATAGGAACTGCAATGTGAGTCCTAAATCAATGGATACTGTAATGGCATTGAATAGAAAACTACAACAACAACAAAAATACTTCCTGAATGGATTTTTCTCAGGTTTTCACCTGCCAAATCATTTCTGTTATACTCACAGACACTATTGTAACAGTTTTGGAAACATTAGAGTGTTTTCTATCCAAACCTACCAATTACATGCATATCCTATCTTCTGGACCTGAGTAGAAGGCAGTTTAATCTGGGCACGCTGGTGTCCTGTGTGAATTTAAGTATGCTCCCTCTAATTCTCTCTCTCTCTCCTCTCTCCCTCCCCTCCCAGAGGACCTGAGCCCTAGGATCATGCCTCAGGACAATCTGGCCCGATCACTCCTGGCTGTCCCCAGTCCACCTGGTCGTGCTGCTGCTCCAGCTTCAACTGTTCTACCTGCAGATAGGGAACCCTGACCTGTTCACCGGATGTGCTATCTTGTCCCGGACCTGCTGTTATCGACTCTCTCTCTCTCTACCGCACCTGCTATCTCGACCTCTGAATGCTCGGCTATGAAAATTCAACTGACATTTACTCCTGATGTACTGACCTGTTGCACCCTCTACATCCACTGATTATTATTTGACCCTGCTGGTCATCTATGAATGTTTGAACATCTTCAAGAACGATCTGGATTTAATGGCCATGTTCTGTTATAATCTCCATCTGACACAGCCAGAAGAGGACCAGCCACCCTTCAGAGCCTTGTTCCTCTCTAGGTTTCTTCCTAGGTTCCAGCCTTTCTAGGGAGTTTCTCCTTGCCACCATGCTTCTACATATACATCTGCATTGCTTGCTGTTTGGGGTTTTAGGCTGAATTTCTGTATAGCACTTTGTGACATCTGCTGATGTAAAAAGGGCCTAATAAATACATTTGAGTGAGTGATTGATAAGATCTAAACCAGGCAAGAACTTGTCTGTGTAGACCAATTAGAGTTTCCAATCTCTTCAAACTAATGTGGTTATCGAGCATGAGGACAGATGCAGAGCCTTGGTCTGACGCCATTAAAAGGTAATTTACCACCTTCACAAGTGCAGTCTCAGTACTATGATGGGGTAAAACCAGACTGGAGCGTTTCGAATACATTATTTGTCTTCAGGAAGGCAGTGAGTTCCTGCGCAACAGCTTTTTTCAAAGAAAATTGAGAAGAATGGGAGATTTGATATAAGTCAATAGTTTTATAAAATTTTCCAGGTTTGACTTTTTCAGGAGAATATTTTTTTACTGACACTTTTAGTGAGTTTGGTATGTATCCGGAGGATAGGGAGCCATTTATTATCATATCAAATCTAATTTTATTGGTCACATACACATGTCAAGCAGAACTCTTATTACTTGTGTTATTGCCTTCCCTATATCTGTCTGTTCCCTAGCTCTGTTCCCTGCTTCGGGATTGATGTTTGTCATATGTCCTTGTTTACCCGTGTGCTGACGCTGTTCCTGTCGTGTTCTATGTCTGTTCCCTATTAAATATTTGCCTCCCCATACCTGTTTCTCCTGTCCGAGGTCACTCCTTACAGTGACTAGTGTTCCATTATTAAAGTGGCCAGTGATTTAAGTCTATGTCTTTAGGGCAGCAGACTCTAAGTTGTGATGGCTATTTAACAGCCTGATGGCCTTGAGTTAGAAGCACCTCTATTGACCTCGCCTTCTGGATGATAGCGGTGTGAACAGGCAGTGGCTCGGGTGGCTGTTGTCCTTCCTTGATGATCTTTTTGGCCTTCCTGTGACATAGGTTGCTGTAGGTGTCCTGGAGGGCCGGTAGTTTGTCCTCCGTGATGTGTTGGGCAGACCTCACCACCCTCTGGAGAGCCCTGCGGTTGCAGGCAGTGCAGTTGCTGTACCATGTTCAAAATAGGAGGTCCAAGCACAGGAAGTAGCTCTTTCATTAGTTTCGTTGGAATAGGGTCCAGTGGGAAGCTGGAAGGTTTAGAGGCCATGACTATTTTTGTGAATCTGTCGAGAGATACAGGATTAAAAAACTTGAGTGTCTCCATTGATCCTAAGTCCTAGCAGTTCTGTGCAGACTCAGGACAACTGAATTTTGGAGAAATACGCAGATTCAAAGAGAATTTAGTCAGCCACCAATTGTATTTAGTCAGCCACCAATTGTGCAAGTTCTCCCACTTCAAAAGATGAGAGAGGCCTGTAATTTTCATCATAGGAACACTTCAACTATGACAGACAAAATGAGAAAAAAAATCCATAAAATCACATTGTAAGATTTTTAATGAATTTATTTGCAAATTATGGTGGAAAATAAGTACTTTTTTAACAAATCAAAAACTGAAAAATTTGGCGTGCAAAATTATTCTGCCCCTTTACTTTCAGTGCAGCAAACTCTCTCCAGAAGTTCAGTGAGGATCTCTGAATGATCCTGGCCTAATGAAACCAGACAGCTGTCAGAAGATGCTTACACTCGTTTACATTGTTATGACTCTATACTTGTGATGAAAGGTCAAGTTTGGGTCAAACCCACTTCTGAGTTTTTACTTGTTGATAAGATGTTTCCTGCTGTCAGGGGAGGTTAGATTTATTAAAATGTTGTTGCTAGGGAACGTTACATAAGGGTTGGGGAGGCTATATGAGCTACAGGATGTCTTAGATATTTTGCAGAACTTGGGGAGAACTATTATATATTGTTATACTGTACTCTGTACCAACTTCTGCCGACAATTGTATTACTACAAGGAGTATTTTAATACTTAAACAAAGAGTCTGTGTTTCCTTTCCATTACTAATGTATGTTTGATAATAATGTAGACCTGATCATTTGTTGAAGAAATTGTCCAACAAACCAAAGGGAGTGACATATAAAGGGCAGGTGATCAAGGAAGTGATGGAGTCCAGATGAGTCTGACGACGCACAGGTGCACGTAATCATGATGACAGGTGGGCGCCATGACGAGCAGCCTGGTGAACTAGAAGCCCGGAGAGGGAGCACACGTGACAAACGGTTATTGTTTTCATATCTACAAAAAAATAAGCAATTTTCTTTAATTTCGGAGTATGAGCTGATCAAGGGGTCGAAAATGTAGATATTGCTAGATGTATGTTCACTGTCTGAGGAACAGGCCATAGAAGCTTTATTGCTGGCAAAAGTGTCCATAACCAGAAGTAAACTGTTCAGTGTTCTTTTTCTCTATTCCTCTCCGCCTGTCTTGTTGTACATGGAACTTGTCTCACATTCATTCATTAAAAAACCCTTAATATGTCAGCTGCTAATTTTCAGATTTACACCACAAACACTCAGCCATTTTCACTGAACTATCAAGCCCCTGTTGCTGCCAAGTCATGATTTCCCTAGGGGTTAGCCTTGCAATAACCAAGTGGTGAGACACAACGCCCCCTATGTTTAAATGTTTCAGGTACACTCAGATAGGTGTCTGCGTCACATACAGTCAGTACCCACTCACAGAGGCACACACAACTTGCATTTCTATAAACTCTGACCCAACTCAGTGTTCATTCTTCATGGAGGATGACCACAGGACCACAGAGATTAGGACCCCCCCCCACAAAACCTTTTATTTCTCTATTAGGGTGGAACGCTTATAGAAAAATAGCACAGATAGAGATGTAGTAGTCCCAGAGTTAATGATCCAAGGTCAGTTTTGCATTTCACCTCCTGATGATTATGATGACTGACCATGATAGAATAAAACCAGCCATTACTTAAATCATGTTTCTAGTCTATTGCATAGTTACAATGTGTAATCATTTATGTCCCAGCCAGGAGAAGGAGTGGTAAATACTGTTGAAGTGTATAATTGTAATACATACATGCAGACGCAGCATCATTCAAAGAATAGAGTTTGATACACCTGGTATTGGATATGACTGAAAAATACTGTCTCACAGAGATTCATACCTGAACCGCACCTTTATTTGCCAAGGAAGAGTACATGATCAGTGAATATATTCAATGTACAGGCTACAATGTGGGGATCTCATGCATGGTAATAACTACAGTACATGTATATAGGACCTGCATCTTTGGCAAAATAAAGTAATATTCTACTCAACCCATAGGCTTCATTAATGTCAATCAGACTTGAAGTCGATACATCAACTATGATAGCTGAGGTTCATAGATTCTGAACTAATGTTCATACCAAACGTTTTCGGGTCCATACACAGATCGGCTACATACTGTAGCTAGCTACACATCCATAGGCATACAGTTATTTTCAACCTCAACTACACAATAACCAAATAAATAGTTAGTTAGCTAAGTTACTTCAGCTGCATTGCATGGCAAATATCAGCAAGGCAAGCTTACACAATTGTACATTCAATTTGCAGTAAATGCTTTAGCTAGCTAGATTCTTTACATCCACTGTTTCACAAGACGACAGCCTGGTTTGCTGGTTTTCTCAGGAGTCCTTAAAACATGAAACAACACAAATTACAATTTCATACTCATGTTATAACACTAGCTAGCTAGCTGGCTAATGTTAGCTAGTCAGCTAACTTGCTAAATATTTTCAAAAATTAACTTTATGGCAAAAAAATGCTGGCCGTTTTCATCCAATCTACTCAATACTGCCCCTGCAGCCATATGAAGTTAACTAACATATTCCTCTCAATTGTACATTTTTTGCTTGACTCGTTATGACGTTATTACTTATATTTGCTTCCACCATAATGTTTTGTCAGTCATCTTTACTGAAGAAAGTCACCAGCGATGAATGGCTCACGTCAAATTCGTCATTGGAACCACTCGATGTGATTGGTCATATGAACACCTTTGGACCCAAATGCATAATGAGTGCTCTAACTCCCCCTTGCGGTGGTCTGGAGCAATGAAGCCGTGACGCTGGATACCTCTAAGTCCCGCGGTGTAAGCTCGCAACTTTCAAAGGAGGAACCACTGTACACACACAAACACACACAATGTGCTTGATCAGGATAATTACAATTCTACATGAAGACCCTTGATTTAGACTTGAAGAGTTTATTTCCAAAACACTATATCCACACATTTTTTACATTTCAGTTTTTTCATAATAAATGAATGCTTATTGTACTTTTGTGTGTGTGTAAAATATTACTGTTCTCATATTTTTTTATTCATGGAATTTAGATTGAAAACAAATCTAAATTCTACATATCCATTGTTTAGCTGGAATGGAATGTTGGGGTATTGTTAATTTGACTGTGATGTGGTTGTCTCACCTAGCTACAGTGCCTTGCGAAAGTATTCGGCCCCCTTGAACTTTGCGACCTTTTGCCACATTTCAGGCTTCAAACATAAAGATATAAAACGGAATTTTTTTGTGAAGAATCAACAACAAGTGGGACACAATCATGAAGTGGAACGACATTTATTGGATATTTCAAACTTTTTTAACAAATCAAAAACTGAAAAATTGGGCGTTCAAAATTATTCCGAGAACCTTGGAAGCATCTATTCGAACAGAAAAACTCTAAGAACTACAGGGTACGCTGACATATCTATTATAACAGATCTACAAAGGACACGGCGACCAGCGTTAAACAAGCAGCGACTCTCTGATGAACTATTATCCAGCAGACGGACCGGCGATCGAAGAGAAGGACATCAAAGGTTACATTCGCAACATTCGCATACACTCGCAAATGTGTAAATTGCAATTCATTTTCGAATGAGCAGTTGTTCATGTTAAAAGTATTAGCATTTCCATGAGTGTAGTTACAAACTTTGAGTTTCCCGCTCTTCAACTGTCCCCACCCCTTTCCTTTGTCTACAAAGCGTTGTCCCTGTTCTTGGTGTCTTAACAGTCAGATTTGAGGAAGATGTCCTTGCAGATCGGTCCACACAGACAGAACATGTCTGGAACCGGGTGGTCACGTGACTTAACACATGTAACATCACACCTAGAGCCTGCTCCCTGTCCCCTTGGCTGTTCCTCCTTGAAACATGTTGGTATTACAGACTCAAAACTATCAAAATAAGGAAAGTCGCACACTCCATATATAAACTCCCAGCAATTTAATGGGTATTTATCAACGCTTCGGCATCACTGTGCCTTCCTCAGGGTAATGTCATGAATACTTGAACCAGTTTATGTAGAGAAACAGTGCAATTAGTGCAACCAATGACAATAGTAAAGGGTGTTTACCTACACCTTAGCCAAATACATTTAAACTCAGTTTCACATTTCCTGACATTTAATCCTAGTAACAATTCCCTGTTTTAGGTCAGTTAGGATCACCACTTTATTTTAAGAATGTGTAATGTCAGAATAATAGTAGAGAGAATTATTTATTTCAGCTTTTGTTTCTTTCATCACATTCCCAGTGGGTCAGACGTTTACATACACTCAATTAGTATTTGGTAGCATTGCCTTTAAATTGTTTAACTTGGGTCAAACGTTTTGGGTAGCATTCCACAAGCTTCCCACAATAAGTTGGGTGAATTTTGGCCCATTTCTCCTGACAGAGCTGGTGTAACTGAGTCAGGTTTGTAGGCCTCCTTGCTCGCACACGCTTTTTCCTCCAAACATAACGATGGACATTGTGGCCAAACACTTCTATTTGTATTTCATCAGACCAGAGGACATTTCTCCAAAAAGTACAATCTTTGTCCCCATGTGCCGTTGCAACCCGTAGTCTGGCTTTTGTACCGGTTTCCTCCAGCATCTTCACAAGGTCCTTTGCTGTTTTTCTGGGATTGATTTGCACTTTTCACACCAATGTACAATAATTACTAGGAGATAGAACACGTCTCCTTCCTGAGTGCTATGACAGCTGCGTGGTGTTTATACTTGCATGGTATTGTTTGAAGGTAGGCCTTGAAATACATCCATAGGTACACCTCCAATTGACTCAATTGATGTCAATTAGCCTATCAGAAGCCTCTAAAGCCATGACATCATTTTCTGGAATTTTCCAAGCTGTTTAAAGGCACAGTCAACTTAGTGTATGTAAACCACTGACCCACTGAAATTGTGATACAGTGAATTATAAGTGAAATAATCTGTCTGTAAACAATTGTTGGAAAAATGACTTGTGTCATGCACAAAGTAGATGTCCTAACCGACTTTCCAAAACTATAGTTTGTTAACAAGAAATTTGTGGAGTGGTTGAAAAATGTAACCTAAGTGTATGTAAACTTCCGACTTCATTTGTATGTTGATGCTAATATGATGTATAATATTCAATCATGTTTCTATATGATAACAATAGCGTAATATATTTAATATGCCATAAACATTTTTTTTTTAAAGTTTCACTAATTAATTTTAATAAACTTAATCATTATGACACACCCTTCACTATTGTCTACATAACCTGGTTCAAGTATTCATGACATTACCCTGAGGAAGGCACAGTGATGCCGAAGCGTTGGTAAATAAAATTGTTGGGAGTTGATATATGAAGTGTGCGACTTTCTTTATTTTGATAGTTTATAGTTTATTTGCCGTTAGTCAGCACCTCCACACAAAATAATTTTCTGGGTGTGCGCCAGCTCATGTTTTTTAATCTAGTATTACAAACTCAGTCAGGGGACTGGTGAAAAATGTCAGTGAAGACACTTGCCAGTTGGTCAGTGCATGCTCGGAGTACATGTCCTGGTAATCCGTCTGGCCCGTTTAAAGGTCTTACTCAAATCGGATACGGAGAGCGTGATCACACAGCCATCCGGAACAGCTGGTGCTCTCATGCATATTTCAGTGTTACTTGCCTTGAAGCGAGCATAGAAGTAATTTAGCTCATCTGGTAGGTTTGTGTCACTGGGCAGCTCGCGGCTGTGCTTACCTTTGTAGTCTGTAATAGTTTGCAAGCCCTTAGGACGATTCAATCTTAGTCCTGCATTGATGCTTTTCCTGTTTGATGGTTCGTTGGTGGGTATAGCGGGATTTCATATAAACTTCCAGGTTAGAGTCCCGCTCCTTGAAAGCGGCAGCTCTACCCTTTAACTCAGTGTGGATGTTGCCTGCAATGCATGGCTTCTGGTTGGGTATGTACGTATGGTCACTGTGGGGACAACGTCATCGATGCACTTATTGATGAAGCCAGTGACTGATTGGGTGTACTCAATGCCATCGGAGGAATCCCAGAACATATTCCAGTCTGTGCTAGCAAAACAGTCCAGTAGCTTAGCATCTGACCATTTCTTATTGACCGAGTCACTGGTGCTTCCTGTTTAGTTTTAGCATGTAAGCAGAAATCAGGAGGATAGAATTATGGACAGATTTGTCAAATGGAGGGCGAGGGAGAGCTTTGTACGTCTCTCTGTATGTGGAGTTAAGGTGGTCCAGAGTTTTTTTCCCCTCTGGTTGCACCTTTAACATACTGGTAGAGATTAGGTAGAACGGATTTAAGTTTCCCTGCATTAAAGTCCCTGGCCACTAGCAGCGCCGCCTCTGGATGAGAGTTTTCCTGTTTGCTTATGGCGTATACAGCTCATTGAGTGCGGACTTAGTGCCAGCATCAGTCTGTAGTGGTATGTAGACAGCTACGAAAAATATAGTTGTAAACTCTCTCGGTAAATAGTGTGGTCTACAGCTTATCATGAGATACTCTACCACAGGGGAGCAAAACCTCAAGACTTCCTTAGATTTCGTGCACCAGCTGTTATTTACAAATATACATAGGCCACTGCCCCTTCTCTTACCAGAAGCCGCTGTTCTATCCTGCTGAAAAAGCTTAAAACCCGCCAGCTTGTATGTTAAGCATTGTCGTTCAGCCACGACTCAATGAAACATAAGATATTACAGTTTTTAATGTCCTTTTGGTAGGATATACGTGCTCATAATGCATCTATTTTATTATCGATTGATTATACGTTGGCTAATGGGACAGATGGTAAAGGTAGATGACCCTCTCTGCGACGGATCCTTACAAGGCACCAGGACCATCGTCCTCGATATCTCCGTCTTTTCCTCCTGCGAATGACGGGGATGAGGGCCGTCGGGCGTCCGAAGTAAATCCTTCCCGTCTGACTCGTTGAAGAGGAATACCTCCAGTACGAGGTGAGTAATCGCTGCCCTGATATCAAGAAGCTCTTTTCGGTCATAAGACACGGTGGCAGAAACATTATGTACAAAATAAGTCACAAATAACGCGAAAAAACATACACAATAGCACAATTGGTAACGGGATCGTAAACCGGCAGTCATCTCCTTCAGAGCCATATATAATCAACTGTCTGTCCTCTGATCTGACACCCCCAGACAGCCAAGCTGAGTTGTGTCCACCACCTGAGGACATTCTTGAACTGTCACATGCGATCTGCGTCTTTAATCAAAACAACATGCACACACTACCTGATGACAGAGATGGTAACCCACTTGTCTACAACACACACAGCAGTTTATACAAGCAAGAAAACAGCAGCCTGCATGTGTGTTGAGGAATGTGTGTGTGTGTCCAGCACTCTGGTGTTCAACCAGACTAATTACCTGAATCAACAGAATAAAGAGCAGTGGAGGGGCACTGACACACACAAACAATGCACACGTGGGGTGGCAGGTAGTGGTTAGAGCGTTGGACTAGTAACCGAAAGGTCGCAAGATCGAATTCCCGAGCCGACAAGGTACAAACCAGTCGTTCTACCCCTGAACAAGGCAGTTAATCCACTGTTCCTATGCCATCAATGAAAATAAGAATTTGTTCTTAACTGACTTGCCCAGTTAATTAAAAGGTAAAATAAAATGTGTGTGTATGTTTGGTTAGGTAAGGTAGTCTGAGACAGAGTAACTGATACTGTGGCTCTACCTACCCCTAGGGTGACAGGTTGGTTGAGCTTTTTTTATTTGATTAAAAACGGCACACATCCATAATCTTCATCTTTAGAACACTGGAATATAAAAGTCTGTTTCACTTTCCTGGAGATATGAAGTCCAGAAACTGTCTTTATGTCATCAGAAAGAAAGACATCTAAAACAGGAAGGAAGGCCACAGTGCGGGGTTGCCATAGAAACCTTGTATGTTCACACACACACTAACAGCAGGTGAAAGTGTTCCAGGTATTTTGAGTAGCGGGGTGTCAGACAGAGTACTAGTGAGGCTACGCCCTTGATCCAGAACACTCCAATCAAATAGCAGGAAACAAAAAAATAAGCAAGCCTTTTCAACACAAACAGACAAGAGGGGATTGGAATCGTCTGTCATTGATGTTGATTTCTGGCACAAACTAGTTTGTCTGAACTCTGCCCCGGGATGATGTCACACTCTGGCTCCAGCGTGAGGTGACGTCATCAATATGCGCCGGGGAGGGTGCAAAGTCATTTAAATAAACTCCTCTTAATCTTCTCCACCTCCATCTGAAAAAGACAAACACCAAATGTAATGTATAGCTAAGATGAAAAATGTAGCAGCGGTAGATGAATGTTGTTCAGCACTAGATGTGTTCACCTGCATAGTAAGGCGGAACCTCTTCTCCTCGTCCAGGTCACTGGACAACTGCTTCATCTCCTGCCTGGGACAAAGACACCAGTCACTCACACTATTAAACAAACAAACAAACAAACAAACAAACACACACACACCTGTGTTGGCTCTTCAGCAGTTCTACAGAGGCTCTCAGCTCTCTCAGTTGTCCCCTTAGCTCCTCCAGGGTGGGTGTCGGCCTGGGCTCAGGGGAGGGGCTTATACATGAAGAGGTCGGTTTTGCGTATGAAGGGGAGGGGCTTATAGGGCGGAGGACTAATCCTTCTGTTGATGGTGGGTGAAGGACAGCAGGCTTGGGTGGCAGCACACCCTTACTATCAGGTACCTGTGGGGTATGTCACAAATCAGGATTCATGAGCTAGCCAGCTAACTTACTTAAATGTTTGGAAATAACTTTTAAGGAACTTTTTAGGAAGATATGCTTGAAATGGGTATGGATTGATTCTATTGTTTCAACCAGCAACTCATACACAGGTCTAGGTTAATTAATAAACCAGAAATCCTTTTTATTTTTCACAAGCCAACTTGATGGTCCGGGAATACACAAACAATATACTACACACAATATACTCTGATTCACTCTGATTCAAAATGTAATTAAACACATTTAAATTCAACAAATTCTTACAGTGATGGTGGGAAGTGCTTTCCTCTGAGAGACATCTACTGTTCTAGGACACAAGGAGTCCTGCAGCTCCTCCTTCTCTCCGTCCTTCCCCCTTCTCTGCTCCTCTACCGCAGGAGAGTCCAGCAGGTCAATACTGGACAGAGAAGACTGCGAGAGAGAAGAGGAGAGAGGTGTCACCCAGACATGTTAAAGAAAAGAATGTGTGCGTGTGTGTGTGTGCGTACACTTACTGTGCTGATGATCAAGGAGCGTGGTCTGCGGATGAGGACTCTTGGTCGCATTGCGGTGGGATGGCTTAGTTTCTCTCTAGACAAGAACAGCGAGTCCAAATAAACCACATCTACACACAGACACACATTATATTGTTAATCCACAGTAACACATAACATCTTACCAGAGAACAGGCACAAACAAACACACAGTTCCCTGACCAATATGAAGGCTAGGGCAGCTAATTCCTCACATATGGATATATAGAGAGAGAGAGAAAGAGAGAGAGAGAGAACTGAGGATCTTCATTCATATTCAAACCTCTCTGTCTCTTAAGTCAGCCAACTCCCTACTCTGATTGGACTAGTGTCCTGTCACATAACTGTCCCAGGTCTGCCCCTTGTCCTCTCAGTCAAACTCACCAATGTCTTTTGACATGTCAGAGGCAGGATCTGGAGTCACAGCCCCACCCTCAGACTTCAGGCTCTCACACCTGAACAGGCAGACCAGTTGACAACTTTAGTGTGTGTGTGTGTGTGTATGTGTGTGTATGTGTGTGTGTGTATGTACTGACGGTACAGAAGGAGGTCTCTCAGGTCTGTCTGGGCCTCGGGAAGGGAGGTGGGAGGAGCTTGTCTTTGGTGGGTGGGGCTTTTTTGGAGGGATGGACGGAAGGGCGGGCTTAGGGATCTCTCCAACCTTCACCTCCTCACCTACACACAAACACACGTATACGGACAGGATAAGTGGGGATGTCACATGCGCGCGCGCGCGCACACACACACAGTGTAGAGGTGAGGTGTGAGCCAGCTGAAGAGGTGAAGAGAGTTAAGGCAGGCAGGCTGAATAGGGCCATATAGGGTAGTAGTCAGGCTGCAGCAAGCCGAAGCAGGCATTGTAGATGATTGTGGAATAGTGTAGTATAGTAATGGTAGTAGTAGTACCTCTGTTGTCATCAGATCTGTGAGGCAGAGTTAGTAGCTTTTTTTATAGTATTACTGTAGTAGTACTGTAGTACCTTTGTTGTCGTCAGGTGGTCTGTGAGGCATGTGCTCTGGGCGCTCCGGGGGTACCTTCCTGACCTCTGACCTTTTATCTACAGGTCACATAGGGTCAGCGGTCAACTGAGGGTGACATTATTGACACTCTTCCCTATAGATATCTCTATCTTTGGTTCTCTCCCTGTTTAATTATCACCATTTGGTTATATGCCTGTTTAATTACCACCATTGCTCCTAGTTTCTATCTCTCTCCCTTACACACACTAACACAAAGCAGAGAAGATCAGAGACGGAGATAGAGAGATGATTGAGACACGCACAAAACGGTATCAGTGGCGATGGGGGATTACCTGTGGAGAGAGGAGATGGAGGTTTACCTGTGGTGTGTTTACCCGAAGGGACACTGGGGGGAGGCGGCTTCTTTGGTCTCTGCAAACGCACACAAAGAAACACTAAGTGATTTTGCTCTCATGGAATGTCATTCCTTGAACACCATAATAACAGTACAAATCAAATGATATTTGCACGTCTTACCTCTTTTTCTACATCAGGTATTAACAGCTTGACAAAGTTATCAGGGAAGACTCCCTTTCTCCCCCCTATCTCCCCCATCCACCACCCCATGTCAGCACAGTCCTACAACACACAGAATCCACATACACAGGTTAAACACACTAGGCTTGGGCGGTATACCGTATAAACTCTATACCGGGGTATTTGGAAATAGCCATGGGATGGCTTTTCAATACCGTTGAAACTATTTCAATAATTTGAATATTTGTAGCTACTTTAAGTAAATACCTGCAGTCAACTTGTGCAATACATTAGGAGATAAAGCAGATCACATTCTTCATTTCACCTGTCACATTATTTTACATTAGGAAGCTTAACGTAGTTCCCCTCAACAGTTGAGCCAGTCATGTGTTTGTGAGTCCAGCTGAGTATTGACAGGGGTCACGGTATATATTGAAAGTCAACAGTGTTTTTTTGTTGCTACAATAGAGTGATCAGGGACGTGCAACTATAGTTTTCCTTCACCGAAAATACATCAGTGCACCACATTCGGCAGGAAACAGCGTTATTGTCATCAGATGACTACAGAAGTGCGACGCTAAATTGGCTGGCAGCCACACAAGTAAATGAGCTTACAATGAAAAAGCAAGGTATTTCTTTGCAAAAAATTATGCATGGCCATCATATTTCTAATGTTTATCATATAAAGAATGTAACCAGCTACATTTCCTAATGTTTTGCTTAAAGTTAATCTTGTATTTTACCGGGGAAAAAAATAGGCTGGCTACACCAAGAAAAGTACCAGAGAAAAGTAGTTCCACATCAGTCACAGCGCTGTCTGCTGATAGAATGATGGAGAAAAGTAGTTCCACATCAGTCACAGCGCTGTCTGCTGATAGAATGATGGAGAAAAGTAGTTCCACATCAGTCACAGCGCTGTCTGCTGATAGAATGATGGAGAAAAGTAGTTCCACATCAGTCACAGCGCTGTCTGCTGATAGAATGATGGAGAAAAGTAGTTCCACATCAGTCACAGCGCTGTCTGCTGATAGAATGATGGAGAAAAAGTAGTTCCACATCAGTCACAGCGCTGTCTGCTGATAGAATGATGGAGAAAAGTACCACATCAGTCACAGCGCTGTCTGCTGATAGAATGATGGAGAAAAGTAGTTCCACATCAGTCACAGCGCTGTCTGCTGATAGAATGCCAGTTCGTGAATTCTCATCCGAGTGGAGAAGCGCAACTGAAGCAAAATTAGAAATTACAATAAGAAGCAAGTTAGATCTGCGTTTACCAAACACAGCAATATATTTCTTATGCATTTTATCTTTAGTTTATTTTCATTTTCGCTCGTTAGCATCTTTAGCTAGCAGCCTCCATGGAAATTCACCTTTAGTTGTGCTAACTTTGTTAGCATTCTGGTAAAAGATGCCCAATGGGTATTTTGGCGCCCCCTCGTGTACCAAACTGGTAATTAGTCAATTCCAACGTGAGAGAAGGACAGTCTGGATACAACCCAAGCACAATACACACCGGGGTTGGGGTCAATTAAAATGTCATTTGAAATTGCAATTACATTTTTGAATTCACTCATGAAGGGGAGCATTTATGTTGAATACAAAACAATCTTCCAGTTATGGAATTGTAGTTGGACTGTTTGAATTTAATTGGAATTGTAAAAGCATTTCATCTTTGGAATTGAATGGGAATTGCCCTATATGGATAGGCCTAAATTGAAATGATTATTACAGACGAAATATGAAAAGCATATGCATAACCATGGTGGCAATTGAAAGGGAACAGTTAGGATATTATGGGATTATTATTATTATGATTTATTTTTTCATTTTAGGAGAGGATCATCTTAATATTGCGGAAAGATTGTTGCTTCCATCAATGTAATTGTCTGCATCATTCCCGATCCCCCATATATTTTTGGGGTAAATATATATGTCCATTTATATACACATATGCATACATATTCATACATATTCATACCTATATAGATATACATACTTTTTTTTTTAGAATATACCTTTATTATTCCCCGCCAACCCTACCACCCTTCCCTCAATTGGAGTAAACTAATAAACAATAACACTTAGGCTTCTACATTCGGTTTATACACATTTTACAACTATCTATTTTACAGTAGTTATATTTAGTTTGTTTTTAGTCCTTCCTCTTTTTCTGATGTCCATCCAGTTTGATTTCTATTTGTAACGGTGCTATTTCACAAAATGTATGAACCTATATACATTCTACAGATCCCGTATGTTTTACATTGGTTATCTTGTTATTAGTCCCACCCTTCAGCTCCATTCAACCCCTCCCATCTCTCTCTTAACACCATCCAGTCCCACCCTTCAGCTCCATTCAACCCCTCCCATCTATCTTTTATCACCATCCATTTTGGATTTCTATTTGCCATATATTTTTCAACTGTGCTGTGATGCTTCACAAACAAATTGAAC
The DNA here is from genome assembly GCF_018296145.1 of Oncorhynchus tshawytscha. NCBI lineage: Eukaryota > Metazoa > Chordata > Actinopteri > Salmoniformes > Salmonidae > Oncorhynchus > Oncorhynchus tshawytscha. The sequence goes on along the minus strand of NC_056457.1, from coordinate 24,695,174 downwards.
CTTTCTATTCTCATAGCTTCTACAGATTGTTTTGGCTAAAATAATTATATTATTGATTGATTGACTATGGCTTTTCAAATCACCCAGTATTGCTATCTGCAGCGTTAGTTCTAGGCAAATGTTGCAATTCTTCAGCCATTCCTGTACCTGTGACCAAAAACGAGCTACATATGGACAATACCAAAATAAATGATCTATTTTGCTAGGATTTTCGCATCACAACACTGAAGTGTAAGAGGCCTCCACTTTTTTAAATGGACTGGATCTTTACATATACTACTTGGGTCCTGTTTCAGTAATAATGATTTTAAACATTCTTGTTGCGTGTCTGATAATCTACTATTTATATAATAGTGATTAAAACATGCTAATAATGGTCCTCTGAATATATATATATATTTTTTACGGTACTTCTACTGGTCTGCCATCCAGCCCTGGAGTTTTCCCAGCCTTAAAGGCTTTAACTGCACCAAGAAGTTTTCCTCTGTAATTTGGCCTCCATATGAGTCTTTCTGTACAGATGTTCATTTTACATTATTAATAGGAAAAAAATACATACAATTAGCTTCGGTTAGTGGAGATGGAGACTGAAACGAAAACATATTCTTAAAGTACTTCTCTTCCTCTTTCAGAATATAATTTGGTGAATCATGCATGTAATTTGTAACAAGTTTCAATAAAAAAAAATGTTGGTAGCATTTCTATATTGAAGATTGAAAAATAATTTGGTGCATTTTTCCCCCATTTTCCATCCAGTTCGCTTTATTTTTTATAATATTACACGGGATATTTCTTGAATACGTTCCTCCATTTCTTTGTGTTTTTCCTCTAACTTATTCTGTGCCTCTATGGGACCGTTTTTATTGCTATCTAACTGTACTGTTAGTCCCTCTATTTCCTTTGTTAATATGGACTCTTGATCTAAATTGCTATTGTTTTATAGATGAGTACTGAATTGCATGGCCTCTAAAGGCACATTTAAAAGTGTCCCATTCAATAAGGGGATCTGCTGTACCTATGTTATGTCTGGAAAAAGTCAGTTATAAATTCTTCTGTCCTAGTTCTAAACAATTTATCATACAGTAGGCTTTGATTAAATTTCCAATATCCTCGCCCACGTGGAAATTCTGTAAGAGTAATATATATGCCAATTATGTGATGATCCGACCGCATTCTGTCCCCTATCAACACTTTTTAAACTTTTGGTGCCAGAGAGAATGGCATAAGAAAGTAGTCAAGGCGACTAGCTTGATTAAGCCTCCGCCATGTATATCTCACTAGGTCAGGGTATTTAAGCCTCCATATATCCACTAATTCCAATATATCCATGACATTCACAATTTCCTTAAGTGCCTGAGGGTGATAGTTTGTAGTGTGATTTCCTTTACGGTCCATAGAGGTATTTAAGTCCGTATTAAAATCTCCCACCATAATAATAGAGTCTAGTGTTGCTTGTAGAGTTGATAAATTCTTATATATATATATATATATATATATATATATTCAAAGAAGCTTGGATCATCATTATTCTGACCATATAGGTTAATAAGCCATATCCGTTTATTGTCCAAAAACATATTTAAAATCATCCATCTACCTTGAGGATCTGTTTGGACTATTTGCACATTTGGATCAAAATTACTGTTAATTAAAACCATCACCCCTTTTGAATTTCTTTGCCCCTGGGAGAAATATATTCCCCCCCCCCCCTCAGTCCTTTTTCCACAAAACTTCATCTAAAATTGTTGAATGAGTTTCCTGTAAACAATAGATATTATATTCCTTCTCTTTTAGCCAGGTAAATACTGTCTTATTATCTGCTAAGCCATTACAATTATAACTGGCTATACTTATTTCACCATAATGAGACACAACATTCAATTATATTTATCAAAATATATGTTTGTGAACATACAATAAAAAGTAACATGATGATTGAGTGTCTATATAGCTGTACCATGATATTTGTATTGCTACTAAGTAAACCTCCAATTGGTCCCCACTAAAAGCCCTCCCCATCCTGAGTTGGGTTGTCATCCCAATGCCCGGCAGACCACCCCCGACCCCACAGTGCCATTTACAGAACAGTAGATCAACCGCCGTCCATCGCCCTCACCTCGATTTGTATTATATATAGACATTAAAAAAAAAATATTAAAAAAAAATGTAAATCCTGTTTCTTATTTTCCATAATTAGCTATTAATATTTGTAGTAATGTAGGCAATTTATGCAAAGAATTACCTCTCACCAGTCTCACCATTACCAAAATTACATTATTACAAGCAATTATTATATTAGCGAACAATTATTGTGAATCATCCTATATTGTCCCTAACATCTTTCACTCCTTCGCAACAGTTGTGGGATACGCACATACACACTCATACACACCCCCACACACACCCCCACAAACACACTCATACACACCTACACACACTCATCCCTTTCCCCCCACACAACCATAGGCTCACATTCTCAACAGTTCCACCATCCCAGAGCCCAACTCAAGAAAGGTCTTGATTTACAAATGCATATACAGTTGCATGAGAAGGCCTGCAAGACTGTGCAGAAATGGGGAGATTTTATGAACCATTGTCACGTACTAGATGATGGGAGGTCAAATGTACCCCTTTCCCTGAAACACGGTCCCCCGTATTGACCATCATTCCCAAGCATCTCCATGCAGTCAGACTTTTGATTTTGTACCACCAGGGCCATAATAATACCCCCCTCTCTGAATGTCTGAGTGTGACCCCCTCCCCATGGGTTACTGCAGCTAGTGTTGCCAGCACTGCCACTGCCTGGGTGGGGGCACCCCACCGGAGCCCCCACCAGCCAGGTACAAGGTCATCAAGGTTCTCATTAGCAGCTATGAGAATTTCCTTGTGTAGTATGCTGTCCCTTTAGGGGGCTTTGGCTTTGCAGGACCAACCCAGCCAAGCAGCCTCAGAATCTTTAGGGAGCAGTGCTGCTCTTGGTCTCTGATCGCATTTTGGCTGTATACATACCGCTTACAGCAGGCCCATAAAACAGTTAGGGACTTCTCCTTAGTATCTGGGTCATTCAGGTGGGTGTCCAGGGTATAGGGTTGTGGAACGTTCCATCAATATAGGATCATAAATAAATAAAGAAGACGTATAATTAATTATAAAAGTATATCCATCATCTGAACAACATTGAAAGCTCCCTCACACCTCCGCTCACAGAAATACATTGGTTCTGGGATATGCAACCATTTCCTTTCTCACTCAATGCCACACTTTCCCAAACATAACACAAAAACACACACTCCACCATCCACACATACTGTGCCTTCTGTTTACTGAGCTTTTATCTTCACCATGTTGAATTAGTGCTTTTGTGTTCCAATTAGTTATATTTGAAGATATATAGAAAAGCTATATTTGTTATTGTATTATTACAATCCATAACCGGGATAGAATTGGGTTTCATTATTTTCCTCGTCTATAAGAACTTCGTCATTTTAAAAAATATCCATGGAGTAGTAGTCTTTGTGTCTCTGAACAACTGGTTATCAATATATAGTTTGTTGACGACGAAAGCTACTCGTTTCCTTTTAATCTAGTTTCCTTGAAAATTGGATACAGAACTGTACGCCGTTCTGCAATGTCCTTCAGGAACTGGTCATTCAGGTGAGGACACAGCAGTTCACCTGACAAGACTGAATCCAAACATTACACTGTGATCATTTTACATTTACTGGACTTTTTGCTGCATTTGCTGATAAAGAAATCTGAAAATGTTCTGGATATATTTGGGGTAGGTGCAATCTGGGTCACGTGGGCATCACTTGAAGGTCTGTTCTATTGCCAACATGACTAGCTAAGTTATAAAATACAATATGAGATGGAATAGTCTTTGGTGCGTATAGAAAGGTGTGTATTCAGGTCCGTATAGGCTCCTCCTGTTCAGGACTCACAGGTGTTTGACATCAAAGTGGTATTTATTATAATCCTCAACGTCTCATCTTTCAAAATATATAGTCCTTTTTTATTTACATCATTTCCCTCAGACCAAAAATGTGCAAAAGTTGCCCAGTTAGCAGGAGGGATGGGAGCAACTTCTGGGAGCAAATATTGGAATTCAATATTTATACATCTCCCCGTTATTGGATTTAATGCACTTCAAATAAAGAATTTACTCCAGAATTTGAATTAAATGGAATTTGGAATTTACAGGTAGAGGGAATTGAAATGGAATTTGTGGAATTAACCCCAAACCTGACACACACATGCACAACCGCATGCATGGACACTCAGAGGTTAGACACACACACCCTGTTGATTATGGTGACAATCTCTCCCTCTTTCATTGACAGCTCATCTTCGTTATGGGCGTCGTACGGGAAGATGACCTTACACAGCTCACGGCCTGGGAACCAATCAGAATACATACACTCACGTTGAATCCCAAAACTCAGGTATATTAAAGTAAATCAAGAGACTAAGCAGGTGTGAATCTTTATCTTATTCTAGGTGTGAAACAGGAAGTGAGAGACTGTCTAGAAGAACCCAGGCCCCTCCCTCTCACCTTTCACCATGCATTCAGGTTCTGCCTTCATGGTTTCCAGGGAAACAGAGGGTGATTTCCTAACCTGTGTCTAGAGGAGAAGAGGGAAACACAGGAAACTACATTCCCAGAATACTCTATTTGCGATCAATTCCGGACAGACTGGGCTCTGTCTATGTCTCACACACACACACAGCCCAGTCTGTTTCAAACACACACACTTCTGTTTCACACTCAGAAGAACATCCCAAATCCTCCCTCCCTCCCGTCCCAGTTCCCTCTCCCTCCACAACTTCCTCCCTCTCTCTGCAAAATATCGTACACACAACAGCAAACGCACACACAGCCTGACACGTACCCAAACTCTCTCTCTCACACACACACACACACACACACAGCCCAGTCTGTTTCAAACACACACACTTCTGTTTCACACTCAGAAGAACATCCCAAATCCTCTCCCCCTGCCTCTCTCCCCCTCCCTCCCTCCAGTCCCAGTTCCCTCTCCCTCCACAACTTCCTCCCTCTCTCTGCAAAATATCGTACACACAACAGCAAACGCACACACAGCCTGACACGTACCCAAACTCTCTCACACACACACACAAAAATGGATTATCACATGCATACACACACTGGCACTGATCAATATACTCATACACAACAAACACTACACAAGACATACCCTAAACCAAACATGACCCTGCCATCATCCACACAGTCCCGTTATAAATCAGACTCCATTGTAATACAGCGAGAGTGTGGCAAGAGAACAAACTGAAGAGACAGAGAGAGAGACAGAGAGAGAGGAGAGAGAAGAGACAGAGAGAGAGACAGAGACAGAGAAGAGAGGAGAGAGAAGAGACAGAGAGGAGAGAGAAGAGACAGAGAGGAGAGAGAAGAGACAGAGAGGAGAGAGAAGAGACAGAGAGGAGAGAGAAGAGACAGAGAGGAGAGAGAAGAGACAGAGAGGAGAGAGAAGAGACAGAGGAGAGAGAAGAGACAGAGAGGAGAGAGAAGAGAGAGAGAGAGAGAGAGAGAGAGAAGAGACAGAGAGGAGAGAGAAGAGACAGAGAGGAGAGAGAAGAGACAGAGGAGAGAGAAGAGACAGAGAGGAGAGAGAAGAGACAGAGGAGAGAGAAGAGAGAGGAGAGAGAAGAGACAGAGAGGAGAGAGAGAGAGACAGAGAGAGAGAAGAGACAGAGAGGAGAGAGAAGAGACAGAGGAGAGAGAAGAGACAGAGAGGAGAGAGAAGAGACAGAGGAGAGAGAAGAGACAGAGAGGAGAGAGAGAGAGAGAGAGAGAGAGAGAGACAGAGAGAGAGAGAGAGAGAGAGAGAGAAGAGACAGAGAGGAGAGAGAAGAGACAGAGAGAGGAGAGAGAAGAGACAGAGAGGAGAGAGAAGAGAGAGAGAGAGAGAAGAGACAGAGAGGAGAGAGAAGAGAGAGAGAGAGAGAAGAGACAGAGAGGAGAGAGAAGAGACAGAGAGAGAGAAGAGACAGAGGAGAGAGAAGAGACAGAGAGAGAGAGAGAAGAGAGAGAGGAGAGAGAAGAGACAGAGACAGAGAAGAGAGAGAGAGAAGAGACAGAGACAGAGAGAGAGGAGAGAGAGAGACAGAGAGAGAGAAGAGAGGAGAGAGAAGAGAGAGACAGAGAGAGAGGAGAGAGAAGAGACAGAGACAGAGAGAGGAGAGAGAAGAGACAGAGACAGAGAAGAGAGGAGAGAGAAGAGACAGAGACAGAGAGAGAGAGAGAGAAGAGAGAGAGACAGAGAGAGAGAGAGAGAGAGAGAGAAGAGAGAGAGAGAGAGAGAGAGAAGAGACAGAGAGAGAGAGAAGAGAGAGAGAGAGAGAAGAGACAGAGAGAGAGAGAGAGAGAGAGAGAGAGAGAGAAGAGAGAGAGGAGAGAGAAGAGACAGAGAGAGAGAGAGAGAGAGAGAAGAGAGAGAGAGAGAGAAGAGAGAGAGAGAAGAGTGAAGAGACAGAGAGAAAGGAGAGTGAAGAGACAGAGAGAAAGGAGAGTGAAGAGACAGAGAGAAAGGAGAGTGAAGAGACAGAGAGAAAGGAGAGTGAAGAGACAGAGAGAAAGGAGAGTGAAGAGACAGAGAGAGAGGAGAGTGAAGAGACAGAGAGAGAGGAGAGTGAAGAGACAGAGAGAGAGGAGAGTGAAGAGACAGAGAGAGAGGAGAGTGAAGAGACAGAGAGAGAGAGGAGAGAGAACAAACTGAAGAGACAGAGAGGAGAGAGAAGAGACAGAGAGAGAGAAAGAACAAACTGAAGAGAGAGAGAGAGAACAAAGAGAGAAGAGCAAATTGAAGAGAGAGAGAGGAGAGTGAAGAGACAGAGAGAGAGAGGAGAGAGAACAAACTGAAGAGACAGAGAGGAGAGAGAACACACTGAAGAGACAGAGAGGAGAGAGAACAGAGACAGAGAGAGAGGAAAGAACAAACTGAAGAGAGAGAGGAGAGAACAAAGTGGAGAGAGAGAGCAAATTCAAGAGAGAGAGAAAAGGATAGATGCAGGCTTGTCTTACCCTAGTCCTGTGGTTCTAGACTCAGCCCTGCTATATCAGCCCTGCCAGCCACAGTGACTCAGTGTGTGTGTCTGTGTGTGTACTTGTAGGTAAAAACCTCTACAGCCTCCCTCCCTCCATTACTCCATGTAGAGTGCTCTCACATGCCTTCATCATTGAACAGTGTGTGTAATATAATATGAGGTACTTCCTGAAACTGAAAGACAGGAAGAGGAGGAGCCTGGAATGGACTTCCTTCCTCCCATTTACACGTAAACACTGACATCGTATAGAGATGTAGGCTCTTAACTTGTCGTGCAGTGTTTCCCAAACTCGGTCCTTGGGACATCAAGGGGTGCACGTTTTGGTTTTTGCCCTAACACTACACAGCTGATTCAAATGATCAAAGCTTGATGAGTTGATTATTTGAATCAGCTGTGTAGTGCTAGGGGGAGAAACTAAATGTACACCGTTGTGGTTCCAAGGACCGAGTTTGGGGAATTATTTTGGAGTGTATTTCAGGGTTAAAAAGGCTTCCAAACGTTTGTGATTTTCCCTTTAAAAATGTCAGACATGATTTACCCTAAAGAAAAATGTCCATTAATTATAATCCATATAATAATTCACATTTCCTGCTGCTGAATAATTATTTTCATGCTTTAGCAAACTAGCTCAAATTAAAATCCTACATCTGTATGCACCATTAAAGGGATAGTTCAGGCAGAATCTATATTTGGGTTGTGTCTGAAGGCCCTTAGTGACAGAATCAACAATAGTCCATTGTTTCCTTCTGCCATAGCTAGGAGCTTACATAATTAGGATAATCTAAATTCACAATTTTAAACAGCTGGGCTATTGTGGATTCTGTCACTATGGGCCTTCAGACAACTCAAGGTAAGGGTTATTCCACCCAAATATAGATTCTGCCTGAACTATCCCTTTAAGTTTGTGTGCGTGTATCACCTTCTCTCCCTCTGTGTCCATGTCTCCAGATGCAGGTCTCAGTCTGATGGGCTGGTCTTTAAAGATGTCACCGAACCCAAGCCCTCGAACCTGGAGACACACGTTACCACCACTATAGTTACCACGACAATACTGTTCTAACACATTACACTTATCATGAAACTGTTATTAAACTACACAAACAAACCTTCTTGGGTTGAATCTCTCCACTGTCAGAGCGACTCTCTCTTCCGTCACTCTCGCTGCCTGGACTGTCTTTACCTACGCGCACACACACACACACACACACACACACACTATTTATGCTAACAATTGATTAGAAACCATGTTGAGTTCAGCAGAATCATGTAACAATGTTCTTTAATTGTGTTACATCATATGAATATTGATCTGCCATTTCATGCATATAAAAAACATTTGATCAGTAACCAGGATTCCATCCAACCTTTTTATGTGTGTAAAAGTACACGTTGGATAAAAATATGTCACGACAGGCCTGACGGAAAACTTTCCAAATGTCAACCAAACTAAATCCACTAGACAAGGTGGTAAAATGGATTATACCAGACATGACGGTGGATACCCTTTTATACGCATTGATATAACAACCATCATATAGAAGTCAGCTTGGAGCCCTGCGATGGATGACATGTCGTGTGGTCCTCCCACTACGACTCGTCGGGAAACCATGCAGTTTATTAGACTACAGATGAAATATGTTACGATGAATTTCACAGGGTGGTGAAAGTGCACGGTGATGAGCTTGATGCTGCTTTCCAATAAATATCAAGGGTCTTATTCTGGTGACATGATGATCAATGCTTGACTGCCATTTGACAAATAGAAATCCATAATCATCTCATCATGTAGAGTAGACAACCCTCACAGCCTACCCGCACTGTATCTGCGAGCTGTAGGCTGGAGTAGAGTTGAAAATGCGATAGAAACACATTGAATTTAAGAATTTTTATTCGGTATGTGAAAATATAAATGACTTTTTGTGTGCACTACCTCATCACGCACTGATTTTTATCCGTAACATGTCTCTTTGGTGGAAGCACACCACTGGTGGGAAATGCGCGTATTTACTTTATGCAGATTTTAGAATATTCGCATGAAAATCTGTCACCAATTGGATGAAAACCTAGCTAGTGATGGTTTATGCATGGCTGTGATGAGTGCGTGACTCACTGGTCTTGTTGCTGCGTAGCTCCTCTTGTGATGACCTAGTGGATGTGTCTAGTGAAGGGGGCGTGTCCTCCAGCTCTCTGGTGAAGTTGGAGGGAAACATCCCTGTCTTACCGTTCAGACTGCCCTGCCACCAGCCCTCCTCCACCTGAACACAATGAACATCCCTGTCTTACCGTTCAGACTGCCCTCCCACCAGCCCTCCTCCACCTGAACACATGAAACATCCCTGTCTTACCGTTCAGACTGCCCTCCCACCAGCCCTCCTCCACCTGAACACATGAAACATCCCTGTCTTACCATTCAGACTGCCCTCCCACCAGCCCTCCTCCACCTGAACACATGAAACATCCCTGTCTTACCGTTCAGACTGCCCTCCCACCAGCCCTCCTCCACCTGAACACACACGTCAATATTGTAATGAAACAGGAAGGGAGAGTGAAGTTGTCTGAAGATGAACATTGAAAGCACAAGGTTCTGGTCGGGAGACCTGCATGCTCTCCATGGTGTAAGACAGCTAGCTCCCGTGGAGGAGCTAATATACATGACTGTGAACACAGGGTCACTACAGTATTATAATGTGGTTTAACAGATCTGTCATGTGGCCACCAGAGGGGGAAGTTACTACAGTAAAGAAAAAGTTGAAAACGACACACACCCAAACACACAGTGAGCCTCCCCTCTCACCTCCCCCAGTATGTCAGCCTCCCCTCTCATCTCCCCCAGTATGTCAGCCTCCCCTCCCCCAGTATGTCAGCCTCCCCTCCCCCCCTGTCAGCCTCCCCCAGTATTTCAGCCTCCCTCACCTCACCTCCCCCCAGTATGTCAGCCTCCCCTCTCACCTCCCCCAGTATGTCAGCCTCCCCTCTCACCTCCCCCTCAGCCTCCCCTCTCACCTCCCCCAGTATGTCAGCCTCCCCCTCACCTCCCCCAGTATGTCAGCCTCCCCTCTCACCTCCCCCAGTATGTCAGCCTCCCCTCTCACCTCCCCCAGTATGTCAGCCTCCCCTCTCACCTCCCCCAGTATGTCAGCCTCCCCTCTCACCTCCCCAGTATGTCAGCCTCCCCTCTCCCCCAGTATGTCAGCCTCCCCTCTCACCTCCCCCTGTATGTCAGCCTCCCCTCTCACCTCCCCCAGTATGTCAGCCTCCCCTCTCACCTCCCCCAGTATGTCAGCCTCCCCTCTCACCTCCCCCAGTATGTCAGCCTCCCCTCTCCCAGTATGTCAGCCTCCCCTCTCACCTCCCCCAGTATGTCAGCCTCCCCTCTCACCTCCCCCAGTATGTCAGCCTCCCCAGTATGTCAGCCTCCCCTCTCACCTCCCCCAGTATGTCAGCCTCCCCCAGTATGTCAGCCTCCCCTCTCACCTCCCCCAGTATGTCAGCCTCCCCTCTCACCTCCCCAGTATGTCAGCCTCCCCTCTCACCTCCCCAGTATGTCAGCCTCCCCTCTCACCTCCCCCAGTATGTCAGCCTCCCCTCTCACCTCCCCAGTATGTCAGCCTCCCCTCTCACCTCCCCTGTATGTCAGCCTCCCCTCTCACCTCCCCCAGTGTCAGCCTCCCCTCTCACCTCCCCCAGTATGTCAGCCTCCCCTCTCCCAGTATGTCAGCCTCCCCTCTCACCTCCCCCAGTATGTCAGCCTCCCCTCTCACCTCCCCCAGTATGTCAGCCTCCCCAGTATGTCAGCCTCCCCTCTCACCTCCCCCAGTATGTCAGCCTCCCCTCTCACCTCCCCAGCCTCCCCAGTATGTCAGCCTCCCCTCTCACCTCCCCCAGTATGTCAGCCTCCCCTCTCACCTCCCCCAGTATGTCAGCCTCCCCTCTCACCTCCCCCAGTATGTCAGCCTCCCCTCTCACCTCCCCTAGTATGTCAGCCTCCCCTCTCACCTCCCCCAGTATGTCAGCCTCCCCTCTCACCTCCCCCAGTATGTGGATGACATCTCCTATCTTCAGCTCTAACTCATCCTCGTTCTGGGGAACATAGCTGAAGGAAGCCTTACACCTCCTCTGGTGGGTCTGATCTCCTGGAACACACACACACACACTAGTATATCATTTAACTATTTATTATGTTCACAAATATTATTTGTTGCCCACTGCACACATACTAACATTATATATACATATACACACACACTACCGGTCCAAAGTTTTAGAACACCTACTCATTAAAGGGTTTTTCTATATTTTTATTATTTTCTACATTGTAGAATAATAGTGAAGACATCAAATATGAAATAACACATGTGGAATCATGTAGTAACCAAAAAAGTGTTAAAGAATATATTTTATATTTGAGATTCTTCAACAGCCACCTTTTGCCTTGATGACAGCTTTACACATTCTATCAACCAGCTTAATGACGTAGCCACCTGGAATGCATTTCAATTAACAGGTGTGCTTTCTTAAAAAGGTAATTTGTAGAATTTCTTTCCTTCTTAATGAATTTGAGCCAATCAGTTGTGATGTGACAAGGTAGGGGTGCTATACAGAAGACAGCTTTATTTGGTAAAAGACCAAGTCCATATTATGGCAGGAACAGCTCAAACAAAGCAAAGAGAAATGACAGTCCATCATTACTTTTAAGACATGAAGATCAGTCAATCACAACACAACTGATTGCATTAAGAAGGAAAGAAATTCCACAAATTAACTTTTAACAAGGCACACCTGTTAACTCAAATGCATTCCAGGTGACTACCTCAAGAAGCTGGTTGAGAGAATGCCAAGAGTGTGCAAAGCTGTCTTCAAGGCAAAGGGTGGCTACTTTGAAGAATCTCAAATATAATTTATTTATTTATTGGTTGAACACTTTTTTTGGTTACTACATGAATCCATGTGTTATTTCATAGTTTGTCTTCACTATTATTCTACAATGTAGAAAATAGTAAAAATAAAGAAAAACCCTGGAATGAGTAGGTGTGTCCAAACTCATGACTGGTACTGTTTACCGTTGAAGTCGTACGTTTACATACACCTTAGCCAAATACATTTAAACTCAGTTTAACAATTCCTGACATTTAATCCTAGTAAAAATTCCCTGTCAGAGGTCAGTTAGGATCACCACTTTATTTTAAGAATGTGAAATGTCAGAATAATAGTAGAGATAATTATTTCAGTATTTCTTTCTTTCATCACATTGCCAGTGGGTCAGAAGTTTACATACACTCAATTAGTATTTGGTAGCATTGCCTTTAAATTGTTTAACTTGGGTCAAACATTTCGGGTAGCCTTCCACAAGCTTCCAACAATGGGTACATTTTGGCCCATTCTGGTGTAACTGAGGCAGGTTTGTAGGCCTTGCTTGCACACGCCTTTTCAGTTCTGCCCGCAAATATTCTATAGGATTGAGGTCAGGGCTTTGTGATGGCCACTCCAATACATTGACTTTGCTGTCCTTAAGACATTTTGCCACAACTTTGGAAGTATGCTTGGGGTCATTGTCCATTTGGAAGACCCATTTGCGACCAAGCTTTAACTTCCTGACTGATGTCTTGAGATGTTGCTTCAATATATCCACATCATTTTCCTTGCCATCTATTTTGTGAAGTGCACCAGTCCCTCCTGCAGCAAAGCACCTCCACAACATGATGCTGCCACCCCCGTGCTTCACAGTTGGGATGGTGTTCTTCGGCTTGCAAGCCTCCCCCTTTTTCCTCCAAACATAACAATGGTCATTATTGGCAAACAGTTCTATTTTTGTTTCATCAGACCAGAGGACATTTCTCCAAAAAGTATGATATTTGTCCCCATGTGCAGTTGCAAACCGTAGCTGTTTTATGGCGGTTTTGGAGCAGTGGCTTCTTCCTTGCTGAGCGGCCTTTCAGGTTATGCCGATATAGGACTCGTTTTACTGTGGATATAGATACTTTTGTGCCAGTTTCCTCCAGCATCTTCACAAGGTCCTTTGCTGTTGTTCTGGGATTGATTTGCACTTTTCGCACCAAAGTACGTTCATCTCTAGGAGGCAGAACACGTCTCCTGCCTGAGGGGTATTTTTTTCTGAAGTCTTGGCTGATTTCTTTTGATTTTCCCATGATATTAAGCAAAGAGGCACTGAGTTTGAAGGTAGGCCTTAAAATACATCCACAGGTACACCTCAAATTGACTCAAATAATGTTAATTAGCATATCAGAAGCTTCTAAAGCCATGACATCATTTTCTGGAATTTTCCAAGCTGTTTAAAAAGGTAGTCAACATAGTGTATGTAAACTTCTGACCCACTGGAATTGTAATACAGTGAATTATAGGTGAAATAATCTGTCTGTAAACAATTGTTGGAAAAAATTACTTGTGTCATGCACAAAGTAGATGTCCTAACCAACTTGCCTAAACTATAGTTTGTTATCAATAAATGTGTGGAGTGGTTGAAAAACAAGTTTTAATGACTCCAACCTAAGTGTATGTAAACTTCCGACTTCAACTGTATGTATATATATAGTACTGTTAATATTGTGAATAATTCCTTTAGTGAACGGTAGTACCAGGAATGTGTGCACGTGTGTGTGAAGGACAAAGGATAACCTGACACTAATGCCTATCACTCTAATAGGATCTGTGTATGAGCAGGGGGACATTAATCTACCTAAGGATGTGTGTGTGAAGGGGGGGGGTACCTTTCCTGGCTGGTCGTAGGTCAGGCTCAGGTACAGGGCTTGTACTGCCATTGGACAAATCAGATTTAGGACCCGCTGCTCTCTTCACCTCCTTCTTCATCTCCTGGAGAGAGAGAGAGAGAGTTTGAATGTTTGTTTTGTACCTCTGTGTATCTTGTCTCCCATCTATTTATCAGGTGCTGAAGTCATGGTAATGGATAAAATGTCTGTAACCCGAGTCACCTAACCCTTTATGAGCAGGAAGAGGAATACACACACACACACCCCTAACTTCATGTCCACAAACGCTAATGCAGTTATTGTGTCTTGCCCTTTTTTTCTTATGGAAACTATCACAGGACACACAAGACCTGAGTTACTGTGTGTTCGTCAGCATTGCCCTACCCGAGTTACTGTGTGTTCGTCAGCATTGCCCTACCAGAGTTACTGTGTGTTCGTTAGCATTGCCCTACCCGAGTTACTGTGTGTTCGTCAGCATTGCCCTACCAGAGTTACTGTGTGTTCGTCAGCATTGCCCTACCAGAGTTACTGTGTGTTCGTCAGCATTGCCCTACCCGAGTTACTGTGTGTTCGTCAGCATTGCCCTACCAGAGTTACTGTGTGTTCGTTAGCATTGCCCTACCCGAGTTACTGTGTGTTCGTCAGCATTGCCCTACCAGAGTTACTGTGTGTTCGTCAGCATTGCCCTACCAGAGTTACTGTGTGTTCAGCATTGCCCTACCCGAGTTACTGTGTGTTCGCCCCTACCCGAGTTACTGTGTGTTCGTCAGCATTGCCCTACCCGAGTTACTGTGTGTTCATCAGCATTGCCCTACCCGAGTTACTGTGTGTTCGTCAGCATTGCCCTACCCGAGTTACTGTGTGTTCGTCAGCATTGCCCTACCCGAGTTACTGTGTGTTCGTCAGCATTGCCCTACCCGAGTTACTGTGTGTTCGTCAGCATTGCCCTACCCAAGTTACTGTGTGTTCGTCAGCATTGCCCTACCCAAGTTACTGTGTGTTCGTCAGCATTGCCCTACCCGAGTTACTGTGTGTTCGTCAGCATTTCCCTACCAGAGTTACTGTGTGTTCGTCAGCATTTCCCTACCCGAGTTACTGTGTGTTCGTCAGCATTGCCCTACCCGAGTTACTGTGTGTTCGTCAGCATTGCCCTACCCGAGTTACTGTGTGTTCGTCAGCATTTCCCTACCCGAGTTACTGTGTGTTCGTCAGCATTGCCCTACCCGAGTTACTGTGTGTTCGTCAGCATTGCCCTACCAGAGTTACTGTGTGTTCATCAGCATTTCCCTACCCGAGTTACTGTGTGTTCGTCAGCATTGCCCTACCCGAGTTACTGTGTGTTCGTCAGCATTGCCCTACCCGAGTTACTGTGTGTTCGTCAGCCCCTACCCGAGTTACTGTGTGTTCGTCAGCATTGCCCTACCAGAGTTACTGTGTGTTCGTCAGCATTGCCCTACCCGAGTTACTGTGTGTTCGTCAGCATTGCCCTACCCAAGTTACTGTGTGTTCGTCAGCATTGCCCTCCCCGAGTTACTGTGTGTTCGTCAGCATTGCCCTACAGCTGCAACATACACAGCCTTTTTATTCACACACACGGCTGTATATTTCCCAGTTCTTTAATGCATTCGTCAGGATGCAGTTTCATAATCCCTGCTCTGCAGCTAACAGACTGACGCAATAACACACACACATTCACAAGCACACCTGAGTGTGTCAGAGTATAAGTGAGTGCGTTTCTCTATAGAAGGAAACCAAACTGATATAACAAAAGGAAGAGGAACAGATTTGCAATGTCAGAACAGGAAACACCTGCTTACTGTACAGTCATGGCCAAAGGTTTTGAGAATGACACAAATATTAATTTTAACAAAGTCTGCTGCCTCAGTTTGTATGATGGCAATTTGCATATAAGAGTGATCAGATGAATTACAATTAATTGCAAAGTCACTTTTGCCATCCAAATGAACAGAATGCCCAAAAAACATTTCCAATGCATTTCCGCCCTGCCACAAAAGGACCAGCTGACATCATGTCAGTGATTCTCTCGTTAACACAGGTGTGAGTGTTGACGAGGACAAGGCTGGAGATCATTCTGTCATGCTGATTGAGTTCGAATAACAGACTGGAAGCTTCAAAAGGAGGGTGGTGCTTGGAATCATTGCTCTTCCTCTGTCTACCATGGTTACCTGCAAGGAAATACGTGCCGTCATCAAGTGCTTCATAGGCAAGGATATTGCTGCCAGTAAGATTGCACCTAAATCATCAATTGTTGTGAAGAAGGCTTCAGGGTGCCCAAGAAAGTCCAGCAAGTGCCAGGACCGTCTCCTAAAAAGTTGATTCAGCTGCGGGATCGGGGCACCACCAGTACAGAGCTTGCTCAGGAATGGCAGCAGGCAGGTGTGAGTGCATCTGCACGCACAGTAAGGCGAAGACTTTTGAAGGATGGCCTGGTGTCAAGAAGGGCAGCAAAGAAGCCACTTCTCTCCAGGAAAAACATCAGGGACAGACTGATATTCTGCAAAAGGTACAGGGATTGGACTGCTGAGGACTGGGGTAAAGTAATTTTCTCTGATGAATCCCCTTTCCGATTGTTTGGGGCATCCGGAAAAAAGCTTCTCCGGAGAAGACAAGGTGAGCGCTATCATCAGTCCTGTGTCATATGCCAACAGTAAAGCATCCTGAGACCATTCATGTGTGGGGTTGCTTCTCAGCCAAGGGAGTGGGCTCCCTCACAATTTTGCCTAACACAGCCATGAATAAAGAATGGTACCAACACATCTCCCGAGAGTAACTTCTCCCAACCATCCAGGAACAGTTTGGTGACGAACAATGCCTTTTCCAGCATGATGGAGCGCCTTGCCAGAAGGCAAAAGTGATAACTAAGTGGCTCGGGGAACAAAACATCAATATTTTGGGTCCATGGCCAGGAAACTCCCCAGACCTTAATCCCATTGAGATTTTGTGGTCAATCCTCAAGAGGCGGGTGGACAAACAAAACCCCACAAATTCTGACAAACTCAAAGCATTGATTGTGCAAGAATGGGCTGCCATCAGTCAGGATGTGGTCCAGAAGTTAATTGATAACATGCCAGGTCGGATCACTGAGGTCTTGAAAAAGAAGGGTCAACACTGCAAATATTGACTCTGTATCAACTTCATGTAATTGTCAATAAAAGCCTTTGGCACTTGTGAAATGCTTGTAATAATACTTCAGTATTACATAGTAACATCTGACAAAAATATCTAAAGACACTGAGGCAGAAGACTTTGTGAAAATTAATATTGGTGTTGTTCTCAAAACTTTTGGCCACGACTGTACACACACACACACACACAGAATGTTACTGTCATGGGACACATCTAGACAAACTCTCTTCCTCTGAGATGAACATTTTCCAACCCTGTTCCTGGAAAGCAGTTTTTTTAACAGGTTTTTGTTCCAGCCTAGCACCAACATACCAGCAGGGCCAATATCCATAAAGCATTACAGACTAGGAGTGCTGATCTAGGATCAGGTACACTCTGTCCATGTAATGTCATTCATTATGATCTAAAGATCAGCACTCTGCTCTGAGATGCTTTATGAATACCAAAACAAATCATAAATCAAAATCAAATGTATTTATAAAACCCTTTTTAACATCAGAAAATGTCACAAAGTGCTTATATAGAACCCCAGCCTAAAATCCCAAACAGCAAGCAATGCAGATACACGGTGGCTAGGAAAAACCCTAGCAAGGCAGGAACCTAGGAAGAAACCTATAGAGGAACCAGGCTCTGAGAGGTGGCCTATTCTTGCTGTGCCAGGTGGAGATTATAAGAGGACATGGCCATTAAGTCCTCTTTTCTATTCATGAGATGGAGGTAAACAAGTGCACACTTCAGAAAGATGGCAGAAGAGAATCATAACATTTGTAATTCTTGGCACAGCGAAGCCGACAAGGTGGTGCAGCTTGTTTGGGGAGAACCCCGCCATAGTGACCATACAGAGCCTTCTGAAAGAATATACCCCCTGACTTACTTCACACTTTGTTGTCACAGCCTGAATTTAAAATGTATTCATTGAATTTCTCTCTCATCCATCTACACACAATACCCCATAATGACAACGTGAAAAGATGTTTTTAGACATTTTTACATTTACATCTCAGAATGTGTAGACCATATACTGTATCTAATGCTGTCTGGACCAAAATAGTATAGCATGTCATACTATTTCTGCCCAGGCCGAGATACATGGTCTATATGTAGAGGGGTGCTGTTTCACTCGCTGAGATGCTTTCTCCGGTGATGTAGTTTTAGCAGACAGGAAAAGGAAAAAGTGACAGGGCTCACTCTTACCCAAATCTGTCCAGTATAAGTACAATGCTGTTCTAGCGGTATAATGTGCAGACCTGTGTGTGGTGAATATGTTGCAGCTCTCCAGACTGTGCTCAGCTGTCTACCGCCAATTCTTGCCCATACATTGTGTGAATTCTTTGCCCTTTGATGGTACATTTTTGTATCAATTCCCCATTACATATGACTCACGTAAGCCGAGTAAATGTACTGTTATTCTCTCATCATATGGTTACATACACTTCTATCAATGCATGTCTTAATTACAGTAATTCGCCAGGTCTCATTCTCAGAGTGGAAACATTGTTTGCAGAGTTCACAACCTTCTAAACTTGTGAGAAACAAGTTTTGGTTTTGTCAATCTTGTCATTGCCTTTTGTTTGGAGCGCTCGGTGAGCAATGAGTATGTGTTCCCCTGTCGTGGTAACGTTGAGGGAGCGAGTGCCCCTGAACACGTATATTTAGAGCCTACCTGGCCTGCGGCATGCAAATACAGCAGGGTGCCCATTTGTCTTAACTCACCACATCCACCACTAATAAACTGAGGTTCTCAGTATGGTTTTCAACTCACACATCGGAAACAAAGTCAGAATTTTTTCTTTCTTTCTTTCTTTACATCCATTGCAAATTATAGTTCCTCAGTATTTAAAAAATATTTGTAACACTCCCGGCCTCAATAATCACCAAGCCTCGGTGTGAAAGAGTAAAATATCATGATCTGTTGACCCCATATAGCCAGTGGAAATGTTATTTAATTTAATATTTAATGTCTGTCTAGAGCTCACTGGGTGGGAAACTGAGGGCCCAGAATAGGCCAGTTGATACAATGTTGCAGTTCACTAACAATAGCTCAGGTCAAGACAGATAGAAAGGGAGGCAGACAGGTGGAGAAGAGAGATGATTGTGATTGAAAGAAGCAGAATTTATCAGGTTATTTTCTACTGTTTTTATTTGTCAGCTTTACTTAGTTGAGATGGAGGTTACAGGCCTACTGCTACATTGGCCTATAGGCTGTCTCGGAGTTCTATGAGCTCATTTCTTTAGCCGCCAATGGATCACAGTGTATCAATGTGTTCATGTGGCAGAGGCTGCTGCTCTCACCTCAGTTCAATTTGAACTTTGACATTTTTATCATTTTATTTCAGATTTTTATGATTAATCACGTGACAATGACTGAGAAAATAAAATGTTATTATTGAAATGAAACTGTTCCACAAAAATGTGCATATAAAAGAACGGTAGAAATGGTAGGATAAATTGGAAGCTTCCCCAAACTTGAAACTCACCAGCTGCCTATTGTCTTTACTATTACACCTATTAAAACTAATTATCTCTAGAAAAAGCAGCGGAGATGTGCATTAGGTTTCTAAGAAGAGGCTATTCGTCACAATGTGTGGATGAAGCTCTTCATTTGGCTTTGGGAAAAACACGAGATGAACAGCTACAAAAAAAGACAACCTAAGCTAAAGAACACTCTGTAATGTTCACAATGACATATACTTTGAACTCGCGAAAACTGGGAGATGTGCTCAAGAAACTGGGAGATGTGGTCAAGAAACACTGGCATATTTTATCATCGGACCCAGCTTTGCCGGCTGATTTTAAAAATCTACCACGTGTATAGGCGAGGTCGCAATTTACGCAATAAATTGGTTCATGCCAACTGCCAGCCACAAAAGAAAACCAGCCAGGCTCTTTTACGCCCTCTTCCAAATGGTAGCTATAAATGCAGAGGATGCACACAGTGCAACAATATGATGAAGTGTGAATATTTCTGCCACCCACACACAGGAAAACGGTTCCAAATATATTACATTATTAGGTGTCCCACCACCCATGTTATTTACATTATTAAATGTCCATGTGGGCTCTGCTATGTCAGTAAAACCTCTCGTTCTCTCAAACAGAGAATTAGTGAACATAAAAGTTCAATCAGGAGAAACGACAGGGATTATCCAGTCGCAGTACATTTTAATGACCTAAAGCATGACATTTCTACCTTTAGATTTTGTGGCATAGAGAAAGTTAAGATTTCAGACAGGGGAGGTGATATTAATAATACTTGAGTAAAAGAGAATGCTTTGGGATTTTCAACCTCCAGACTTTATTTCCTAAAGGACTTAATGATGAAATGTTATGTTGTGAATTTGAACATGAGTTATGTCCCTATTTAAGATTACTCTGTTTATCGTCGATGTACCCAACGATGAATGAAAACTTGCTATGTCCTCAGTGGTTTTACAGACGTGGTTGTTCTCATTGTGGTTTTCCACACTTTATTCTAATATATATGAAATGCATATGGTAGCACTTATTTGTTTTTCCTTTGCCTCCAACCCCTTTCGATGTGTGCACGGATGTGGGTGGGGCTAGGTCTACATAAGGGTGCTAATTTTAAGAAATTCACAAAAGCTCTGATGAAGGCTGTGAGGCCGATACTCAAGCTTATTAAAGACCAGTGATACTATCAAGAGCAGTGTGTGGTTTCCTTTTTCCTGCATCAGGTTATTGTCTTGCTGAAAGGAGAATTCATCTCCCAGTGCCTGGTAGAAAGCAGACAACCAGGCTTTCCTTTTCACTCTGTCAGTTAGGTTAGTATTCTGGAGTAATAAGTACAATGTTGTTGATCCATCCTCAGTTTTCTCCTATCACAGCCATTCAACACTGCAACTGTTTTAAAGTCACCATTGGCCTCATCTTCATATCCCGGAGTGGTTTCCTTCCTCTCTGCAAACTGAGTTAGGAAGGACGTCTATCTTTGTAATGACTGGGTGTATTGAGACACCATCCAAAGTGTAGTTAATAACTTCACCATGCTCAAACGGACATTCAATGTCTGCTTTTTTTTGTTACACCCATCTACCAATAGGGGCCCTTCTTTGCATGTCATTGGAAAACCTCCCTGGTCTTTGTGGTTGAAATTCACTGCTCGACTGGGAGACCTTACAGATAGTTATTTCTCGGGACGCTCGGCATAATATGTATTATTCCTGGTGTTGAAACCTGAGAGATTCTCTGGAAAATATTCATCCCTAAAACTGACCACAGGGTGAGTGTAATCTGAGTCCACGAGGGGAGTGAACAAATGCACATTTTATTGGGAAGAAAAAGAGAATGATAACATGCATGACTCATGCACTCACAAACTGACCACAAGGTGAGTGTAATCTGAGTGAGCAGTGACATTCAACACAACAGTAATTAAATAATGATTTTTAGGAGCAACAATTCAGCAGATGAATATCTTGTCTGTTCTATTCTAGATCGACTTTATCATTGACCATTCAGGGTTAAAGAAACACACAACAACACTGGGTTCATGTTTGCTTGTGTCATTTTTACTTCCTCTACTGTGAAAGGAAGTGGATGCTTCCCCCGTACCACACAACCACACCACTGTTAGATACTGGTGTCAGTGTTTTTGCTGCAGCATCTGGTCTCCCATCCAGGACATTCAAAGAACAGGTTTGTGTTCTTTACAGATTCGCAGAACCAGTCATTAGGTTCATTAAGGCTACACTGTAAAAAAAAAAAACATGAAACATGAAACGTGACGTGTTTAAAACTTAAACGTTAGATATTTTGATTTGGCAATAGGTGTTCTCATACTAAACACAAGCATTTAGAATGCAAGATTAAACACGAGTCAGCTTCTTACAGTTAGTTTCCAACCAGTAGAACACCTTCATCTCCTAAGTGTTCACATTTTAAATAATACTGTTTACTTCCCCATAGTCCTGTTAAGAATGGATTTAGTCAATAGCAATGGATGTGACTTTCCATGCCTTCTATTCAGATCAGTGTTAGGAATGTCTGCCACCTTTCCCTCTTCAGAAGGACCACCATGGAAATAAGCTGTTAAGATGTATTGTGTTATCCTTGATGATTTCCTTCAATTGTATGTGGAGGCGTCACCAGCTGCAGCTCCCTTATGTATGGATTTTACAGACTGTCAAATAAATTCAATCAAACCTACATTTCAGCACAACAACTGAACAAGACATTTGATTCAAGAAATGTTTCCATTCAATGCAGGTTGATTTTTTAGAATAGTTTGTTTTAATATCTATGTTTCCTCAGGCACATTGATTGATTACTTGATTGTATACAAAGATAAATAACTTCCATTTTTCTAAACTAATCCAATCTGTAAGGGGTTGGATTTATTACACCCGTTACTGAGATGTTGGTTCCAGTTAAGAGGGTTAAGGTAGTATTGTTTGTTAAGCCCTTCACCACAGCAGTCATTCTGAGTGCAGGTTTGGGTGAAAAAATATTGGCTTTAATATTTTATTTATTATATATATATATATATTTTATAATACAAAATATCCACATACAAAACGACAACATGCAGGTGCACACAAACATCCACGACAATCACTCCTGCCCCCCCCACCCCCTCCCCCCCCCCCTCCCCTCCGCTACATGGCCTTAAACTGCACCATTTTGTTTCTCTCCATCGCCCACGCACTTGCAACCTTTAGATAGTAAAGCATTTGACCTTTGGTTGATTTCCAATTTTCAAAAGCCGCAATATGTAACTTTATTTAGGCGGAACGACCAAATTCACATAGAAATGTGTGTTATAGATCTCAATGAAAGCAAGTCTAAGAAGAGGTAGATCTCTTCTATGTGCGCTATTTCTACACTTTGTCCTTAAGTTTAGTTTTTTTTGCGTATTTCACTTTCAGTTTTATACACCAGCTTCAAACAGCTGAAAATACAATAGTAATGGTTATGCAAATATATATTACAGAGCGGTTTAGACAGTACAATGATTCTCTACGGTTTGTTTTGCCACATAAACTGAAATTAGAAGAGCTTTTGGAATTCTAGCAACCAGGAAATGGTGGAGAGATTCCTGCATAGTGCAATCTTTAACTATACGTTTTCTTTCAAGATGATTGACGAGAATAGTATCTCACTGCTCCCCCATATGCCATGTCTTGAGTGAAAAAATGATTTTTTGGGGGGGAAATTGTTGGATATACACCCTCTATCTGTATTCCAACAAGATTTATTAATCACTTCACAAACCAGTGTACTGTGATTTGCAGGTCTGATGTGGCCCATGAGTAAAGATTTTCAGAACACATTATGGAGGACAACTAGGTCATAACTAAACACCTCATGACATGTACAATATGTGAATGGCCTTTAGTTATGGCCAAGTTATATATATATATATTTTTTTTTTAAAGTAACATGTTCACATATGGTCAATCAAGTTTTTGCAATCAACAACAATGTCTCTCTCACCAACAAACACAGTCATGGGTGGGTCTTTCACATTCACTTGAAAGGCATGCTGGGAAATATGCAAACCGTGCTTTACACCCTACACTGTTAAAACCTCACCCCCAGTGTTTAGTTTTTAAAACCTAAAACGCCTTGTGCTGAATAGATATGTTAATGTGTTTAAAAAGTGTTACGGTGAATAAACATGTTGAGGTATTTACAAGGTAAAACACTGTGAAGCATTTTCATTGACTTTCTAAATGCATTGACACATTTAGAAAGTGCTACAGATCCTAAACACTTGGTTGTACAATGCTCTTAAAACACAATTTGGGAACAACAACATTGATTTGAGTGTGTGTTGTAATTGTTACTCACTCTGACAAAGTTGTCTGGGAACAGCCCCCTCCGTCCGTCTATCTCTCCTTTCCACCATCCTCCGTCATCCTTGGTTACCTTAATGATGATGTCACCGACACGCAGACTCAACTCATCCTCCTGTTGAGCCTCATAGTCAAACTCTACCACCGCCTCCACTGGAAACACACACAGAGACAGAGAGAAAGAGAGACAAGAGAGAAAAGACAAACAATTTATGACTAATGGCTAACAAACTTAAGCCTGAATCTTAATGTGAGAGATCTGTGCCGAAGTCATCAAGTTTTTGATTGACATGAATGCATCATTTAGTTCCTGTTTAAAAAAAATAAAGTTTGAATTGTAGTCATTTACTGCATTGATTGATAAGGTCTAGGAAGATAATAGGAAGATAAGCATTTCACTGCCCCGCCATAACACCTGCTAAACCGTGTACGTGACCAATAAAATGTTATTTGATTTCCGCAATAGTTGAGCTGTGTTTGCATTCCAAGTCAGGAATGCGCCCAAAGAGAATACCTCAGTTTGTAAAAGGACACACAAATACACAGATCGCGGTCATAGTTGTGTGGGTGGTGGTGGGGATGTAACTACGAGAATGGTGGAATGAGACGGAGGACTGCTATGACTCAATCCCCCTCCTCCTAGCTCCCAACCCCTAAAACAGCCTCTCATTCTCTCCCTGTCTATCCTCATCTACCCTGTGCCTCTCTGTACTGAGAGAAAGAACAGAGGAACCATAGGAGTGTACCAACTATGCCTGCAGACATAATACACTCCCAACTCAGTAGTAGATCACACACACAATAATGATGAATATTCATATGTCAGCTGGCCACCAATAACAATCCCCATGGAGGTGCTGCTGAGGTGTCTGGTTACCATGGGGACCAGGACTCCAACTGGTGGTGCCAGGTGGTGTCTGTGTGTATCTGTGAATGAGTATATTATTGGTCACAACTAGGGGGGTGGCTTATACAGCCACTACAGGAATAGAATGAAGAAAGGAGAAGAAGAGAGGATTGAAATAATAGAGGAGGAAGAGGAGGGGACATCTGGCCTATCTACACAACAGCTGCTATCTCAGTCTGTATTACAGTGAAGATCATGAAGCGGTTTTCTCTTCCGGTCCTTCCCCTCCTCTCTCCCCTCACTTCTCCCTGGGGTTTACCTGGAGGGATCTACACTACCTATTAGGAACTCTACAACTAAACCCATTTAAACTCAGGCTATATTCGCGCAACAACGGGGAGAGGAAGAGCGAGATAGGGGAAGAGAGAGGACGGAGAATAAAAATGTAAACGTGTCAACATCTGTCGCACATCAATGTCTTCTTACTGTCTGCTGTACTCGCAACACACACGCAAATTCCCCGCCTAAGCATCGCGTTATGGTCATCAGGACACGCAGCTAACGAAAACATAGTTTAGACTACATTCAGCATCTGTACTGTAAAGTATCCAGGTGTGTCCAGTTGTGTTTTGGTTTTCTACTGTTACAACTATAAATTGACGCATCACAAAGGTTTAAATTTTTTTTAATCATCTTGTCTCAACTCACCCATCTGTTCCCGTGACGCTCAGCTACTGCTGCAGGGACTACCGTGTTAAACGGGAAAGGCAGGAATCCTGGTTATTCCGTGGACCGAGTACAAGCCCCAGCCGCCCGCACGAAAACTCCGTTATGACAGCGCTGCAGCCGGAGGGACGTGAGATGGAACCATATTCCTTCCGCTTTATCCCCTTATCACACCACACACCAATCAAGATAGCGGAAAACCACTGATGTACAGAAAGAACTGCGCGCTCGCTTTCTCTTTGCCCTGAGCTGCGTACCACGTCAGTACAAAAAATATCGCGAGAAATTGCGAATCTTCCGCCAAAAGATTGGGTGCGTTCCAGATACACAAACGATTTAATTGTTTACAGGCCTATACAGTGGCGATCCGTCATTCAGGGCAGGTTGGGCAGAGGCTAGCTTCAGTCCTTTAGTAAGGGTAGAGATCCAAAATGTCAGGCCTTTGGGTCCTATCATAGAGTTATATTAAAAGTGCCCTTCCAAAAAGGCTCAAGGTCATTGGCCACAGAAATGACGTCAAGTCACGTTATATGTACAGTAGCTTTGATTGGACTGATCATGTCAACATCTTACTTTCACAATCTCAGCTAGCAGTCATCATCGTGAATCAAATCTACTGGTAAATCCTTCTTAATCCTTGTCAAATTAAGAGAAAAAATTACGAGAAATATCGATGAAACTTATCAGTGCTCATCGGCCATTGAACATAAACATTACCACAACAAGTTGGAAATCGCAAATTCAACAATGAGTTGTTTGGAAGGAATTGGTGACAGTGGATATTCGCAAGCATTGCAACTGGGAAGTCAGACTGGGAAAATATGTTTTGAACGGTCATCCAACTCAGAATTGTAAATCTTTTTTTTTAAATGACAAAATTTGCCAAAGAAGGAATGCCACGTAGAACAAAGTCAGTCCAAAAATGTCTTATATGCTGCTGCATAAATTATGTAATATGCCAGGAAAATATGGTCAGCCATAACAGCTATGTTTTTTTTAAAGGCAGTAAACGAAGCTGAATGAATTGTTTCGCTGCCAGACAAGACTCTGCTGATCGCCTGGTGTAGCGGTGGTAAAGATTCACTCCATTGTGCTGGCAAGAAAGCTCTGCTGTTGGGACAGCTTTATGTAGGCCCGAAATGTTTGTGGGCACCGCTTGTCGCCGTTATAGTGCAATTCATGTATTGTTTAGTGTTTGTGTAGTGGCTTTGCTGGCATGCAATCTAAAAAAAAATTGGGGGAGTTTACCCCCACCAAGATTTACATGCTAAAATCGCCACTGGGCCAATAATATTAATGTGGATTATCCGATGATAAACGTCCTCCGGCCATTGAAAATAAAGACTGGATAATCTGCGCAGGTTTGAACAGAATTTGGTGGCGTTCCATGTTGCCTACATTGCAGACATGTTGAGCAGATTATCACATAGTTCCTCGTATGTAGAGACCTTATATACATTTGATCTGTATCCGATCTCTGCAAATGTGGACGTTGTGTTTGACATGGCATTTTGATGTATTTACACTGAACAAAAATATAAATGCAACAATTTCTAAGATTTTACTCAGTTCATATAAGGAAATCACACAATTGAAATAAATTAATTAGGCCCTAATCTATGGATTTCACATGACTGGGAATAAAGATATGCATCTAATGGTCACAGATACCAAAAAAAAAACAGGCATGGATCAGAAAACCAGTCAGTATCTGTCAGTTACCTCATGCAGCACGATATCTCCTTTGCATAGAGTTGATCAGGCTGTTGATTGTGGCCTGTGGAATGTTGTCCGACTCCTCTTCAATGGATGTGCTTACTTGCGGAATATTGGAAAACTCTTTCGCACACGTTGGTCCAGAGCATCCCAAACATGCTCAGTGGATGACATGTCTGGTGAGTATGCAGGCCATGAAAGAACTGGGACATTTTCAGCTACCAGCAATTGTGTACAGATCCTTACGTCATGGGGCTGTGCATTATCATGCTGAAACATGACGTGATGGTGGCGGATTAATGGCCCGACAATGGCCCTCAGGATCTCGTCACGATACTTCTGTGCATTCAAATTGCCATCGATAAAATTAAAATTGTGTTCATTGTCCGTAGCTTATGCCTGCCCATACCATAACCCCACCCCCCTCCACCATGGGAAACTCTGTTCACAACATTGGCATCAACAAACTGCTCGCCCACACAACGTCATACACGCTGTCTGCCATATGCCCGGTACAGTTGAAACCGAGAATCATTCATGAAGAGCACACTTCTCCAGCGTGCCAGTGGCCATTGAAGGTGAGCATTTGCCCAATGAAGTCAGTTACGACACCAAACTGCAGTCAGGTCAAGACCCTGGTGAGGATGACGAGCACACAGATGAACTTCCCTGAGAAATTATTTGGTTATGCAAACCCACAGTTTCATCAGCTGTCCTTGTGGCTGATGTCAGATGATCCTGCAGGTGAAGCCGCATGTGGAGGTCCTGGGCTGGCGTGGTTGCACGTGGTCTGCGGTTGTGAGGACGGTTGGACGTACTGCCAAATTTTCTAAAATGATGTTGGAGGCGACTTAAGGTAGAGGAATGAACATTCAATTCTCTGGCAGCAGCTCTGATGGACATTCCTGCAGTCAGCATGCCATCCTGTGGCATCCCCCCCGCTTCTGCTTCACCCAAATCCAGACAGCTGATGTTCTGAAAGAGCTAAAACAACTGGACCCCTACAAATCAGCTGGGCTAGACAATCTGGACCCTCTCTTTCTAAAATTATCTGCCGAAATGGTTGCAACCCCTATTACTAGCCTGTTCAATCTCTCTTTCGTGCGTCATCCCCCACTTCAAAGGGGGAGACACTCTAGGTCCAAACTGTTATAGACATATATCCATCCTGCCCTGCCTTTCTAAAATCTTCGAAAGGGAAATTAACAAACAGATCAACGACCATTTTGAATCCCACCGTACCTTCTCCACTATGCAATCATGTTTCGGAGCTAGTCATGGGTGCACCTCAGCCACGCTCAAGGTCCTAAACGATATCATAACCGCCATTGATAAAAGACAGTACTGTGCAGCATCGACCTGGCCAAGGCTTTCGACTCTGTCAATCACAGCAATCTTATCGGCAGACTCAATAGCCTTGGCTTCTCAAATGACTGCCTCGCCTGGTTCACCGACTACTTCTCAGATAGAGTTCAGTGTGTCAAACCAGAGGGCCTGTTGCTCAGACACCTGGCAGTCTCTATGGGGGTAACTCTGTGTTGTTTGATTTTGTCGCACTGCTCTGCTTTATCTTGGCCCGGTCGAGGTTGTAAATGATTACTTGTTCTCAACTGGCCTACCTGGATAAATAAAGGTGAAATAAAATAAATACAAAATTGCACATTCTCTCTAAACTTGAGAGATCTGTGGCATTGTGTTGTGTGACCAAACTGTACCTTTTAGAGTGGCCTTTTATTGTCCCCAGCACCAGGCGCACCTGTGTAATGATCATGCTGTTTAATCAGCTTCTTTGATATACCACACCTGTCAGGTGGATGGATTATCTTGGCAAAGGAGAAATGCTCACTAACAGGGATGTTCAATGTATAAACCCCAAGTCAAGGTTTTTAAGCTACCAGCTGCCATATTTGTACTCCTCGAAAGGAGCAGTCCTCCATAGGAACAGATGGAATTTTACAGTATTTCAATAAAATGTCTCAAGGACAAAATTACATTTATGTATTGTCCTCTGCTGCCCTCCACTGGTTGCAGCTCTCTCTCTAATTCTCTCTCTCTCTCAATTCAATTTAAATTAAAGGGCTTTATTGGCATGGGAAACATATGTTAACCGTGCCAAAGCAAGTGAACTAGATAATAAACAAAAGTGAAATAAACAATAAAAATGAACATTAAATCAAATCAAATTGTATTAGTCACATACCCATGGTTAGCGGATGTTATTGCGAGTGTAGCGAAATGCTTACGCTTCTAGTTCCGACAGTGTAGGAATATCTAACATGTAATCTAACAATTACACAACAACTACCTAATACACACAAATCTAAGTAAAGGGATGGAATAAGAATATGTACATATAAATATATGGATGAGCAATGACAGAGTGGCATAGGCAAGATGCAATAGATGGTATAAAATACATTATATACATATGGGATGAGTAAACATCATTATTAAAGTGGCATTAATAAAGTGACTAGTGATCCATTTCTTAGAGTGGCCAATGATTTCAGGTCTGTATGTAGGCAGCAGCCTCTCTGCGTTAGTGATGGCTGATGGCCTTGAGATAGAAGCTATTTTTCAGTCTCTCGGGTCCCAGCTTTGATGCACCTGTACTGACCTCGCCTTCTGGATGGTAGCGGGGTGAACAGGCAGCGGCTCAGGTGGTTGTTGTCCTTGATGATCATTTTGTCCTTTCTGTGACATCGGGTGCTGTAGGTGTCCTGGAGGGCAGGTAGTTTTCCCCCGGTGATGCGTTGTGCAGACCGCACCACCCTCTGGAGAGCCCTGCGGTTGTGGGCGGTGCAGTTGCCATACCAGGCAGTGATACAGCCCGACAGGATGCTCTCAATTGTGCATATGTAAAAGTTTGTGAGGGTTTCAGGTGACAAGTCAAATTTCTTCAGCTTCCTGAGGTGGAAGAGGTGCTGTTGCACCTTCTTCACCACACTGTCTGTGTGGGTGGACCATTTCAGTTTGTCCATGATGTGTATGCCGAGGAACTTAAAACTTTCTACCTTCTCCACTGCTGTCCCGTCGATGTGGATAAGGTGGTGCTCCCTCTGCTGTTTCCTGAAGTCCACCATAATCTCCTTTGTTTTGTTGACATTGAGAGAGAGGTTGTTTTCCTGACACCACACTCCGAGTGCCCTCACCTCCTCCCTAGAGGCTTTCTCGTTGTTGTTGGTAATCAAGCCTACTTCTGTTGTGTCGTCTGCAAACTTGATGATCGAGTTAGAGGCGTGCATGGCCACACAGTCATGAGTGAACAGGGAGTACAGGAGGGGGCTGAGCACGCACCCTTGTGGGGCCCCAGTGTTGAGGATCAGCAAAGTGGAGATGTTGTTTCCTGCCTTCACCACCTGGGGGGTGGCACGTCAGGAGGTCCAGGACCCAATCGCACAGGATGGGGTTGAGACCCAGGGCCTCAAGCTTAATGATGAGCTTGGAGGGTACTATGGTGTTGAATGCTGAGCTCTAGTCAATGAACAGCATTCTTACATAGGTATTCCTCTTCTTCAGATGGGATAGGGCAGTGTGCAGTGTGATTGCAATTGCATCATCTGTGGACCTATTGGGGCGGTATGCAAATTTCAGTGGGTCTAGGGTGACAGGTAAGGTGTAGGTGAAATGATCCTTGGCTATTCTCTCAAAGCACTTCATGATGACAGAAGTGAGTGCTACGGGGCGATAGTCATTCAGTTCAGTTTCCTTTACCTTCTTGGGTACAGGAACAATGGTGGCCATCTTGAAGTATGTGGGGACAGCAGACTGGGATAGGGAGAGATTGAATATGTCCGTAAACACACCAGCCAGCTGATCTGCGCATGCTCTGAGGACGCGGTAGGGATGCCGTCTGGGCCGGCAGCCTTGCGAGGGTTATCCACTGTTATCCACTGTATTGTAATGACCTCTGAACAGTGGGAGGGGGCTTCAAAAGCCTCTGCATTTGGGTGGGGTCGGCTGTGAAACTCTCCTGACATTTTTGGGCTCAAGGGCTTTGACACCTCTCACTGCTAATTGCAGTCAGATATGTTCTGTCCTAGCAAGCTTGGTAGCCTTACCTTAGCATTCAGTCCTTATAAATCAAATATATAATTGTATTGTATTTTTCTTCTTGGCTTTAGAAGTAGATTCAGACTAGACATTACTCACTCAGTTCCAGGTTAGATGGTGTTTTCAGGTTTATGTTGTTTGTTTGCCAGAGCACCCTGTATAGCTTGGAAATAAGAGTCTTGGTAGTATGAATCCTTCCAGGAAATGTTTTCCAAAATCACCTTGTAGGTTTGGAGTTTTGATTTGGAGTGAAGGTTTTGTTGTGGAGGGTAGTATCCTGTATATGTCCTGGTGACATAGTGTTGTGGAGGGTAGTATCTTGTATATGTCCTGGTGACATAGTGTTGTAGAGGGTAGTATCTTGTATATGTTCTGGTGACATAGTGTTGTAGAGGGTAGTATCCTGTATGTGTCCTGGTGACATAGTGTTGTGGAGGGTAGTATCCTGTATGTGTTCTGGTGACATAGTGTTGTAGAGGGTAGTATCCTGTATGTGTCCTGGTGACATAGTGTTGTGGAGGGTAGTATCCTGTATGTGTTCTGGTGACATAGTGTTGTAGAGGGTAGTATCCTGTATGTGTCCTGGTGACATAGTGTTGTAGAGGGTAGTATCCTGTATGTGTTCTGGTGACATAGTGTTGTAGAGGGTAGTATCCTGTATGTGTCCTGGTGACATAGTGTTGTAGAGGCTAGTATCCTGTATATGTTCTGGTGACATAGTGTTGTAGAGGGTAGTATCTTGTATATGTCCTGGTGACATAGTGTTGTAGAGGGTAGTATCTTGTATATGTCCTGGTGACATAGTGTTGTGGAGGGTAGTATCCTGTATATGTCCTGGTGACATAGTGTTGTGGAGGGTAGTATCCTGTATATGTCCTGGTGACATAGTGTTGTAGAGGGTAGTATCCTGTATATGTCCTGGTGACATAGTGTTGTAGAGGGTAGTATCCTGTATATGTCCTGGTGACATAGTGTTGTAGAGGGTAGTATCCTGTATGTGTCCTGGTGACATAGTGTTGTAGAGGGTAGTATCCTGTATGTGTCCTGGTGACATAGTGTTGTAGAGGGTAGTATCCTGTATGTGTCCTGGTGACATAGTGTTGTGGAGGGTAGTATCCTGTATATGTCCTGGTGACATAGTGTTGTAGAGGGTAGTATCCTGTATGTGTCCTGGTGACATAGTGTTGTAGAGGGTAGTATCCTGTATGTGTCCTGGTGACATAGTGTTGTAGAGGGTAGTATCCTGTATGTGTCCTGGTGACATAGTGTTGTAGAGGGTAGTATCCTGTATGTGTCCTGGTGACATAGTGTTGTAGAGGGTAGTATCCTGTATATGTCCTGGTGACATAGTGTTGTAGAGGGTAGTATCCTGTATATGTCCTGGTGACATAGTGTTGTAGAGGGTAGTATCCTGTATATGTCCTGGTGACATAGTGTTGTAGAGGGTAGTATCCTGTATATGTCCTGGTGACATAGTGTTGTGGAGGGTAGTATCCTGGATATGTCCTGGTGACATAGTGTTGTAGAGGGTAGTATCCTGTATGTGTCCTGGTGACATAGTGTTGTAGAGGGTAGTATCCTGGATATGTCCTGGTGACATAGTGTTGTGGAGGCTAGTATCCTGTATATGTCCTGGTGACATAGTGTTGTGGAGGCTAGTATCCTGTATATGTCCTGGTGACATAGTGTTGTGGAGGGTAGTATCCTGTATATGTCCTGGTGACATAGTGTTGTGGAGGGTAGTATCCTGTATATGTCCTGGTGACATAGTGTTGTGGAGGCTAGTATCCTGTATATGTCCTGGTGACATAGTGTTGTGGAGGGTAGTATCCTGTATATGTCCTGGTGACATAGTGTTGTAGAGGGTAGTATCCTGTATGTGTCCTGGTGACATAGTGTTGTAGAGGGTAGTATCCTGTATATGTCCTGGTGACATAGTGTTGTAGAGGGTAGTATCCTGTATGTGTCCTGGTGACATAGTGTTGTGGAGGGTAGTATCCTGTATGTGTCCTGGTGACATAGTGTTGTAGAGGGTAGTATCCTGTATATGTCCTGGTGACATAGTGTTGTGGAGGGTAGTATCCTGTATATGTCCTGGTGACATAGTGTTGTGGAGGGTAGTATCCTGTATATGTCCTGGTGACATAGTGTTGTAGAGGGTAGTATCCTGTATATGTCCTGGTGACATAGTGTTGTGGAGGGTAGTATCCTGTATATGTCCTGGTGACATAGTGTTGTAGAGGGTAGTATCCTGTATATGTCCTGGTGACATAGTGTTGTAGAGGGTAGTATCCTGTATGTGTCCTGGTGACATAGTGTTGTAGAGGGTAGTATCCTGTATGTGTCCTGGTGACATAGTGTTGTAGAGGGTAGTATCCTGTATATGTCCTGGTGACATAGTGTTGTAGAGGGTAGTATCCTGTATGTGTCCTGGTGACATAGTGTTGTGGAGGGTAGTATCCTGTATGTGTCCTGGTGACATAGTGTTGTGGAGGGTAGTATCCTGTATATGTCCTGGTGACATAGTGTTGTAGAGGGTAGTATCCTGTATATGTCCTGGTGACATAGTGTTGTAGAGGGTAGTATCCTGTATATGTCCTGGTGACATAGTGTTGTGGAGGGTAGTATCCTGTATATGTCCTGGTGACATAGTGTTGTAGAGGGTAGTATCCTGTATGTGTCCTGGTGACATAGTGTTGTAGAGGGTAGTATCCTGTATGTGTCCTGGTGACATAGTGTTGTAGAGGGTAGTATCCTGTATGTGTCCTGGTGACATAGTGTTGTGGAGGGTAGTATCCTGTATATGTCCTGGTGACATAGTGTTGTAGAGGGTAGTATCCTGTATATGTCCTGGTGACATAGTGTTGTAGAGGGTAGTATCCTGTATGTGTCCTGGTGACATAGTGTTGTAGAGGGTAGTATCCTGTATGTGTCCTGGTGACATAGTGTTGTAGAGGGTAGTATCCTGTATGTGTCCTGGTGACATAGTGTTGTAGAGGGTAGTATCCTGTATGTGTCCTGGTGACATAGTGTTGTGGAGGGTAGTATCCTGTATGTGTCCTGGTGACATAGTGTTGTGGAGGGTAGTATCCTGTATATGTCCTGGTGACATAGTGTTGTAGAGGGTAGTATCCTGTATATGTCCTGGTGACATAGTGTTGTAGAGGGTAGTATCCTGTATATGTCCTGGTGACATAGTGTTGTGGAGGGTAGTATCCTGTATATGTCCTGGTGACATAGTGTTGTGGAGGGTAGTATCCTGTATGTGTCCTGGTGACATAGTGTTGTAGAGGGTAGTATCCTGTATATGTCCTGGTGACATAGTGTTGTGGAGGGTAGTATCCTGTATATGTCCTGGTGACATAGTGTTGTGGAGGGTAGTATCCTGTATATGTCCTGGTGACATAGTGTTGTAGAGGGTAGTATCCTGTATATGTCCTGGTGACATAGTGTTGTAGAGGGTAGTATCCTGTATGTGTCCTGGTGACATAGTGTTGTGGAGGGTAGTATCCTGTATATGTCCTGGTGACATAGTGTTGTAGAGGGTAGTATCCTGTATATGTCCTGGTGACATAGTGTGTGGAGGGTAGTATCTTGTATGTGTCCTGGTGACATAGTGTTGTAGAGGGTAGTATCCTGTATATGTCCTGGTGACATAGTGTTGTAGAGGGTAGTATCCTGTATATGTCCTGGTGACATAGTGTTGTGGAGGGTAGTATCCTGTATGTGTCCTGGTGACATAGTGTTGTAGAGGGTAGTATCCTGTATATGTCCTGGTGACATAGTGTTGTAGAGGGTAGTATCCTGTATATGTCCTGGTGACATAGTGTTGTGGAGGGTAGTATCTTGTATGTGTCCTGGTGACATAGTGTTGTAGAGGGTAGTATCCTGTATATGTCCTGGTGACATAGTGTTGTAGAGGGTAGTATCCTGTATATGTCCTGGTGACATAGTGTTGTGGAGGGTAGTATCCTGTATGTGTCCTGGTGACATAGTGTTGTAGAGGGTAGTATCCTGTATGTGTCCTGGTGACATAGTGTTGTAGAGGGTAGTATCCTGTATGTGTCCTGGTGACATAGTGTTGTAGAGGGTAGTATCCTGTATGTGTCCTGGTGACATAGTGTTGTGGAGGGTAGTATCCTGTATGTGTCCTGGTGACATAGTGTTGTGGAGGGTAGTATCCTGTATATGTCCTGGTGACATAGTGTTGTAGAGGGTAGTATCCTGTATATGTCCTGGTGACATAGTGTTGTAGAGGGTAGTATCCTGTATATGTCCTGGTGACATAGTGTTGTGGAGGGTAGTATCCTGTATATGTCCTGGTGACATAGTGTTGTGGAGGGTAGTATCCTGTATGTGTCCTGGTGACATAGTGTTGTAGAGGGTAGTATCCTGTATATGTCCTGGTGACATAGTGTTGTGGAGGGTAGTATCCTGTATATGTCCTGGTGACATAGTGTTGTGGAGGGTAGTATCCTGTATATGTCCTGGTGACATAGTGTTGTAGAGGGTAGTATCCTGTATATGTCCTGGTGACATAGTGTTGTAGAGGGTAGTATCCTGTATGTGTCCTGGTGACATAGTGTTGTGGAGGGTAGTATCCTGTATATGTCCTGGTGACATAGTGTTGTAGAGGGTAGTATCCTGTATATGTCCTGGTGACATAGTGTTGTGGAGGGTAGTATCTTGTATGTGTCCTGGTGACATAGTGTTGTAGAGGGTAGTATCCTGTATATGTCCTGGTGACATAGTGTTGTAGAGGGTAGTATCCTGTATATGTCCTGGTGACATAGTGAAGGTTATGTTGTGGAGGGTAACATCCTGTATGTGTCCTGGTGACATAGTGTTGTAGAGGGTAGTATCCTGTATATGTCCTGGTGACATAGTGTTGTAGAGGGTAACATCCTGTATGTGTCCTGGTGACATAGTGTTGTAGAGGGTAGTATCCTGTATATGTCCTGGTGACATAGTGTTGTAGAGGGTAGTATCCTGTATATGTCCTGGTGACATAGTGTTGTAGAGGGTAGTATCCTGTATATGTCCTGGTGACATAGTGTTATGGAGGGTAACATCCTGTATGTGTCCTGGTGACATAGTGTTATGGAGGGTAGTATCCTGTATATGTCCTGGTGACATAGTGTTGTAGAGGGTAGTATCCTGTATATGTCCTGGTGACATAGTGTTGTAGAGGGTAGTATCCTGTATATGTCCTGGTGACATAGTGTTGTAGAGGGTAGTATCCTGTATATGTCCTGGTGACATAGTGTTGTAGAGGGTAGTATCCTGTATATGTCCTGGTGACATAGTGTTGTAGAGGATAGTATCCTGTATGTGTCCTGGTGACATAGTGTTGTGGAGGGTAGTATCCTGTATATGTCCTGGTGACATAGTGTTGTAGAGGGTAGTATCCTGTATATGTCCTGGTGACATAGTGTTGTAGAGGGTAGTATCCTGTATGTGTCCTGGTGACATAGTGTTGTAGAGGGTAGTATCCTGTATATGTCCTGGTGACATAGTGTTGTGGAGGGTAGTATCTTGTATGTGTCCTGGTGACATAGTGTTGTAGAGGGTAGTATCCTGTATGTGTCCTGGTGACATAGTGTTGTGGAGGGTAGTATCTTGTATGTGTCCTGGTGACATAGTGTTGTAGAGGGTAGTATCCTGTATGTGTCCTGGTGACATAGTGTTGTAGAGGGTAGTATCTTGTATATGTCCTGGTGACATAGTGTTGTAGAGGGTAGTATCCTTTATGTGTCCTGGTGACATAGTGTTGTAGAGGGTAGTATCCTGTATGTGTCCTGGTGACATAGTGTTGTGGAGGGTAGTATCTTGTATATGTTCTTGCAGAAAAATTCAAGTTTTTCTAACTCTAAATCTGTCTTTATGTAAAAACATGATAAAAAATGTGGGCGCTCATCTGCTCAATTCAATTCAAGGGCGTTATTGTCATGGGAAACATATGTTAACATTGCCAAAGCAAGTGAAATAGATAATAAACAAAAGTGAAATAAACAATAAAAAATGAACAGTAAACATTACACAAGTTCCAAAAGAATTAAGACATTTCAAATGTCATACTATGTCTATACAGTGTTGTAACTCTCTCTCTCTCCCTTTCCTCTGCGCAAGCTCCCACTCATTCACTGATAACTCAGAGCCACACAGAATGTGATAGGGACAGCTGAAAGATAGGAGAGACGTGTGGCAGCGCAAAATTCAAGTCAAAATTATTTTTCTAATCCAGTTTTTAATACAGTCAAATATATCATCATCTGTGTGTACCTATGAATGCATAAATTAATATACATATTGTCACAGGTCTGAGACCTCACCTAGCCTACAGATGCACCAAGTTAAGCCCTACATACAGGCCCATACACAAGTCATTTTCATTCATGTTCACCTCAGTTAGGCCTACATCATGCCGGTATTATGATACTGATGGTCTGTCAGGTCTGACAGTTTCTACCGTTGTGGCTAGATTGAGTACAGCTCCATCTAGTTGTCGCGTCGGGGACAACAGTTGTTGATAACAAGGATTTTACTAAGCCTAACACTAACCCTTTTCTCTAACCTTAAACTCATTCTCCTAACCTGCTACGTAAATTCTCCTACACTGATACTCAGTGGCAATTTTAGCATGTAGATCTTGGTGGGGCAAAAACAAATAAAAAAGTGGGATCCATTGCAGCAAAGCCACTACACAACAAAACAATATATTAATTGCACTATAACAGTGACAAATGGTGCCCACAAAACAACTGCATAAAGCTGTCCCAACATCTTACCACTGCTGCACCTGGCTATCAGTGGAGCCTTGTCTGGCAGCGAAACAGTTCATTCAGCCTCATTTACTGCCCTTTAAAAAAATATAGCTGATATGGCTGACTGGATTAAACAAATGTGGTTTCTAATGACAATTGAGATGTACAAACTATGGCATAATGGGATGACAAGCGGATAAGAGGCAATCCGTAATTTCGATTAAGACAATAATGAACAAGCTAGGACAGACATAGTCAATATAACTATTTGTTTAGCACTTTTGAAATGTACAGCGACACAATTCAGAACATGGGCCGTTCTTACAGTGTTCTCCTTGTACACCAAGTCAGAACTGTAGGATAAATAAAGGGGCCATATAAACAGACAATGAAAGCTCTTACAATATTCAATGATTACATGTTTCTAAAACAAGTTATAGGCTACATGTGCACCACCAAGTTAGAACAGTAGGCAAAATTAAGAGGGGTAAAAATACCAAATTATTAGGGTGAGGCACATGGGCTACTAACATCTTATTTCACAACATAATCTTAGTATTACTTTCTTAGCTACAGGATGCATATCTCCCTGGCATATTGCATCATTTATGCAGCAGCATACAGCATACTCATCTTGCTGTGTTGTACTCACTTAAACAGAAAGGTGGCGCGGTGGTCCTTCGTGGGAAAATTGTATCATCAAAGTCTGACATTCTCTGGATTTATGGTGCTTTCACAACAACTGGGAACTCTGAAAAAGTCGAATCATGATGACGTCATTTATCTTCAGGTCGGAGCTCTAGAAAGAGGCCGGATTTACAATTCCATGTTGGATGACCGTTCAAAACGTATTTTCTCAGTCGAAGCTTGTTTATTCCCGACTTCCCAGTTGTCTTGAACTCACTGAAGTCAAGTTATCGCAGTTCCGATTTAACAGTTATTTTGAATGCGGCACAAATCATGCTTCATTGACAGCATGGCCAATGTTGAATGTTTATCATTTTAAACTTGGACCACATAGCCACTCCACTGAATAGCAGGTGAGTGATTGCTTTGCAATGCTTGCAGTTAGCCACTGTCACTGATTTCTTCCAAACCACTCATTGTTGAATTTGCCATTTCCAACTTGTTGTGTAATGTTTATGTCCAATGGTTGATGAGCACTGATACGTTTATCTATAATTTCTCTTTATTATTTATCTTCATGTGACAAGGATTAAAAAGTATTTGCCAGTAGATTGTCGACTTGATACATGATGATGACTGCTAGCTAAGATTTTTAAAGTATGATGTTGACATGATCAGTCCAATCAAAGCTACTGTAGATATGTGATTTGACATAATTTTATCTGTAGCCAATAACCTTGAGCCTTCTTGGATGGGCACTTCTAATGTAACTCTATGGCAGCACCCAAGGAGCTAGAATTCTCTAGCTCTACCCTTTGACTTGGTGGTGATGTAGTGTTCCCATGAGTGACAGAACACTGGGCCAATCACGGCGCAACGCTGCATATTTTCTGCTGGCCTGCCCCACCACCACAGAAAGCACTGAGCTAAGCTGAAAGACCTGCATTTTGGAGCTGTATTAACTCAATGATATATATGTATTTTTTACATTGTTTAAAAAACTGATATGTGACACATATTAATGGCAAAATTACATGCAAAACAGGCAAGCCCCCCCCCACACACAATTTTTTAAATTACATTTTCGGTATTTCATTTTCTTTAGGTATAAATGTGGGGCTCAAAACAGCCCCACCTGCCCTGAATGATGGGTCACCACTGCTGTGACGTTAATTATCCAAACCTGATACATTAATTATCCTAACCTGTCACATTAATTATCCTAACCTGTCACAATAATTATCCTAACCTGTCACAATAATTATCCTAACCTGCCATGTTAATGATTCTAACCTGACACATGAATTCTCCTAACCTGTCATTAATTATTCTAACCTGTCATGTTAATTATCCTAACCTGCTATATAAACAAACCATCAGACCCGACAACCCATCAGTGTCAGCACGCTGGCAGACCGCTGATGTTGAATTAGGCCTATGTAACTTTTTAGGGTCCAAGCCAAGTTTGGCATTTTCTGTTTTGTCCTGCACTGTAAATAATTCCCATGCACTGCACTGGAACTCAACATATTGCTTGTAAAATAGGCTA
Source organism: Oncorhynchus tshawytscha (assembly GCF_018296145.1). NCBI lineage: Eukaryota > Metazoa > Chordata > Actinopteri > Salmoniformes > Salmonidae > Oncorhynchus > Oncorhynchus tshawytscha. The sequence continues at coordinate 24,655,119 of NC_056457.1, read as the reverse complement.
AACTAGAACAATGGTCAAGGTTCCTTTCTGTAGAAGATAAGATAAAATACACTTTATTAGTCCACGCCAGGTGGGAATTTGTCGTCTGGCCAGCAAAAAAATACCAAGTGAGATGTCTCGCTTATCTTTGGTCACGTTCGTGTGGGTGAAACAAAAATACATTAATTAGAGCCAATAGAGCCTCCCACAATGCAGGCGATAGCTGCAGGATGAAGTTGGGGTGAAGAACTGCAGCAACCTGCAGTAAAAAAAACGACGTTTTTTTTGTAAAGTTCATGCAGTCGACATGTAGGCGCAAGTCGAGCAATTTTTATTCCCGGAATGCAACACACGTTGAAAGGCAGTGATCAACGATGGTCACCTACTTGACAAAAGTAATCTGCTCGAACGCGCCCATTCACTAAGGGCCTAATTCCTAGAACTCATAAATCGACGCAATTGCCTCTTATCTTTCTCGATAATATGACTTGAGATAGGCATGGCCGAATTTCTCAACACTTTAACAAATGGTTAGGGTACGTGCACTCTTGAAACATTGTTAACACGTATTTGTTGGCAGAGGGCAGAAAGAAAATACTGTGTAATACATTTATGATACAAAGTGGTTTGTTCCTTTGCTTACAACGGGAAGCCAGTCTATGGTCAACATGGTGTCCGGTCTGCTGTTACGGAGAATATTTCTGACCGTTGCGGAAACCAGCAGCCGCGTTTCGCTCGGTATGAGAGGCCAATGGTGTGGTTTCACGACCTCAACAACCAGATTCAGCGAGTTCTCCTTGCCCAACCCCGGTAGGCTATAATGCTTCCATCTGTCACGGTCACCACTCTTCTTGAGGCCTGTCAATTTGGTTAATCAGTTGTTCAACCTGAATCCAACATAGACCTAGTTGTTGTTCAATGTGACTGCGCTATATAAACCCGTGCCTATGTGTTACCAATGTCATCATATAACCTACGGCACCTTTTGAGTATTAATTTAAGGGCAATCTGCGATTGATACAACAATTTTGGACTTTTGAATTAATTATATATAGCCTACCCATTGACAGTGCTTAAAATGTATGCACTGTGCAGAAATCACTCTGCTATTTAGTGCACTCTAGTTTTCCTAATTTCAGTTTGTGACAAAACAAGCAACTATAGTAGAGAATCATTGCACCATCTAAACCAATGTGAAATATATTTTCCATAACCAAAACTATTTTATATTAAGCTACTTGAAGCCGGTGTGCAAAACCGAAGTTCAAGAAGCAAAACCTAAACTTAAGAAAGGGAAATATAGAAATAGCGCACTTAGACCGCTTCTTAGAGTGGCTTCCACTTTTCAATGTGAATTTGGTCAGGTAGCCCAAAAAGTTACATATTGCAGCTTTAATTTGAGCCACCTCTCAGTTTTGGACTGTTTCGTTCCAGAACCTATTGAATAATTTTCAATGCAAAAGTTCATTGGAATTGCCTTCTAGTAAAACAGGAAAATGCTCATCCAGAGGCGATGCTCCTAGTAGCCGGACAATATTGCAGGGAAACTTCAATCGGTTTTACTTAATTTCTACCAGCATGTTAAATGTGTAACCAGAGGGGAAAAAAACTCTAGACCACCTTTACTCCACACACAGAGATGCATACAAAGCTCTCCCTTGCCCTCCATTTGTCAAATCTGACCATAATAATATCCTCCTGATTCCTGCTTACAAGCAAAAACTAAAGCAGGAATTACCAGTGACTCGCTCAAAAGGAAGTGGTCAGAGGACACAGATGCTAATTCTGCTATGCCCTCCGACAAACCATCAAAGAGCCAAAGCGTCAATACAGGACTAAGATTGAATCATACTACACCAGCTCGAGTGTTCGTCGGTCGTGGCAGGGCTTGCAAACTATTACGGACTACAAAGGGAAACACAGCTGCCCAGTGACACAAGCCTACCAGACGAGCTAAATAACTTCTATGCTCGCTTCGAGGAAAGCAACACTGAATCATGCATGAGAGCATCAGCTGTTCCGGATGACTGTGTGATCACGCTCTCTGTAGCCGATGTAAGACCTTTTAAACAGGTCAACATTCACAGGGCCAGACGGATTACTTGTACTCTGAGCATGCACTGACCAACTGGCAAGTGTCTTCACTGACATTTTCATCCTGTCTGAAGCCATTCTTTTCAACTGAGTCTGAAGCCATTCTTGTGATTATTGTTACTTGCCATTGTAATTATTTGTAAGCTTGTGTAGTCTAAAATGAATCTATGATTGTATGCTATCCATTTGTTGTTTGTATGCTGTTCTTTGTATGCAATTTTAATAATTGAGAATTAACCAATGATATTAGGCCACACTTGGCCATGATTACAGACACCTGTGTCTTTTGACACTATATAAACGAGTAATTCCGCAGTGTTTGTGATTATACCCTGATGACGGCTTGGCTGTCGAAACGTTGGTAATTACATTTTTGCATCTGAGCTCCTAGAGTGTGCAGCTCTCTTTTATTTTCAAGTTTTCTACTCCGCTAGCCAGCACCTCGTCTTAATAGGTGTGCAGCTCTCTTTTATTTTCAACTTTTCTACTCCGCTAGCCAGCACCTCACCTAAATAGGTGTGCGTTTCTTTTTCTTCTAGATGAGTCTTTAATACCAACATGTTTCAAGCAGACCACCATAGTCCCTGTGCCCAAGAACACCAAGGTAACCTGCCAAGGCAACCATGAAGTGCTTTGAAAGGCTGGCTATGGCTCACATCAGCACCATTATTCCTGAAACCCTAGACCCTCTCCAATTTGCATACTTCCCTAACAGATCCACAGATGATGAAATCTCTATTGCACTCCACACTGCCCTTTCCCACCTGGACAAAATAACACCTATGTGAGAATGCTATTCATTGACTACAGCTCAGCGTCCAACACCATAGTGCCCTCAAAGCTCATCACTAAGCTAAGGACCCTGGGACTAAACACCTCGCTGTACAACTGGATCCTGGACTTCCTGACAGGCCGCCCCCAGGTGTTGAGGGTAGGTAACAACACATCCGCCACACTGATCCTCAACACGGGCTCCCCAGGGGTGTGTGCTCAGTCCCCTCCTGTGCCCCCTGTTCACCCATGACTGCATGGCCAAGCATGACTCCAAACCATCATTAAGTTTGCTGATGACACAACAGTGGTAGGCCTGATCACTGACAATGATGAGGCAGCCTATAGGGATGAGGTCAGATACCTGGCAGAGTGGTACCAGGATAACAAACTCTCCCTCAATGTGATCAAGACAAAGGAGATGATTGTAGACTACAGAAAAAGGTCTGAGCAAGCCCCCATTCTCATTGAAGGGGCTGTAAGTGAAGCAGGTTGAGAGCTTGGTGTCCACATCACCAAACAAACTATCATGGTCCAAACACACCAAGACAGACGTGAAATGCGCATGACAATGCCTATTCCCCAACAGGAGAATGAAAAGATTTGGCATGGCCCTCAGATCCTCAAAAGCTTCTACAGCTGCACCATCAAGAGCATCCTGATTGGTTGCATCACCACCTGGTATGGCAACTGCTCGGCCTCCGACCGCAAGGCACTACAGAGGGTAGTGTGTGTGTCCCAGTACATCACTGGGGCTAAGCTTCCTGCCATCTAGGACCTCTATACCAGGTGGTGTAAGAGCAATGCCCCAAAAATTGCCAAGGACTCCCGCCAACCTAGTCATAGACTTTTCTTTCTGCTATTGCACGGCAAGCGGTACCGGAGCTCCAAGTCTAGATTTTTTTTTTAAATCTTAAAACTGCATGGTTGGTTAAGGGCTTGTAAATAAGCATTTCACTGTAAGGTTTACACCGTTCTATTCGGCACATGTGACAAATAACATTTTGATTTGATGTTTGAGAACAACACTGATTGGCTGACTGGCCAATTGTTTGCCAATTGTGGTGAGAGATGGCAGAATTGTAATTCGTAACATCATACGAAATGGATGATGCATTGAAATAAATTTGACGAAGTTATAGAATTACTGCAGTCTGTTCAGAAATAAATGAAACAATTCAGAATACTACACCAGGAGTAGGCTTATAACTTCGCCACAGAGGATCCTAGCTGTTGATTGTGTGTAGGCCAATCACAAGGCATAGCCTACAGTGGGGAACTTGCTGCAAATCTGTCAATGAACAGCATACAGCCAAAACAGGCCTTTCGTAATATTTCAAATAAAATCACAGGAAAACAGGTTGGAAAGCAGAGGGCTCCTGCTGATCAAAGGGAAGACTTTTTAATCTGTACATTTCAGAATGTGGGGGCATCCCCCCTGTCCCATGTGAAAGTTGCGCCCCTGCATATACAGGTTAAAGGACTATTTTTACCCATGTAATACAGTGGTTTTGTTGTTTTCACTCGTCTATTGTAGACACATTCACTTTTTATTTTATTTTAAAACAATGTCTGAGTCTAGTTATCTAGCTTTGAATGTCATGATCAGTCCTGATGTTCCCAATTCCAACAACTCCCAAGATTCCCCTCTCTCTAACTAGGTGGAGTGGGCGGTGTGTGGGTTGAACCTTGTTTAACACGTAGGTGTCAAAAGGGCTTCAACCTCATCAAATATAAAACCGGAGAGATTATTTCACAAATGTTTGAGTGACGAAAAGCAGCTCGCAGCCTTGCTCTGTGCTCTCATGTCTGGTCATTGAGCCCAAGCGGAGTTGCTGCTATACTCACTCAGAGCAGCCACGAGCAGAACACATATGCAGAGCGAACAGCGCGCAGGGAGCGGGTGACACAGAGAAAAGCGGCTAATGGATTTAGGTGTACTAACAGAGGAAGTTATTTCTAGTTTCGGGCAGAAGCAATCGTGTCTTGGTAGGGTCTTAACGTAGCAGGCATGGGTAGGGCTCAGGCAGGGATCTAGTAAAAATTTGTCACAGAAGATCATTAGAATTAAATCCCAAAAAATTTGGACCCTAGGATGCTAAAAATGTTCCATGTGTGGAATTTATAAGTGCCTCTACTCTACTGCTCAGTGCTCTATGCCACTACGCAAATGCGGTAACATGCATTGCGTTATTATGAAGGGATTTTTTTTGGTACCTTTGCCACCAGAGCTCCCAAGGAGAATGAAAAGACCCCCTCTCACGCTCACCTCCAGATTTACACATTTAAGCACTACCCATTGATTGTTGAAGAATATAACTTATAAATGCCTCATGAACTTACTCATACCCCATACAACTGTCATGCCCCATCAGAACCCAAAATATAAGCTTGTTTTACTCCATTGTTTGTAATGTAGTTTTAACAGAGTTCGTTTACAATTATCATTTTGATCTCATGGTTAGTCAGTGCTAGCATCCATAACTCTGTCTATGAATTTGAGAGTGGAAACATTTATCCAGCCACATCGCTCAGCTTTTTACCAATACAGTGACGGGGTATCTGCTTTGTGATCATTTGAACGGCAGATTTCCCCTTTAAGGAAACTAGTTAAAGGCTATTCAATTGCAGCATTTCTGCTGTAGACATATTGGTGACTGGTTCCATAACATGCTCTTGTTTTCAAATGCTCACCTAGAGTAGCAAAACATAATTAGAATGGCTGATGAGTGGATTGGTTGGTTAGCCCAGATGTTAGGACTAACTGAAAAAAAGGTAATCAGCACTTTCCAGTAAAGTGTGTGTGAATGGATCTGCTGCCATGCAGTTTGTGATTGGGCCTGGTTCAAGTGATTCATTCATTGGCTTATTCATACTTTTCAACTATAGACTGTGTTTGGGGGTCCAGCACTATAGTCAACATTTGTAACACAGCCTGCCTCTCATCCTCAATTAGTAAACCTCTGTCCTGAACAGTTTAGTTTCACTGAATTCACCACCAGTAGGATCTTTTTGGCTGAAATTGTTCCTGGTTTACGAGTCTTTCTTTCAAGCAATGGATGGTGAGTCCAGGTTTATCAAGGTTTTAACAACAGACAACAATGTATATTGATGGGACAGGGGATATGATTATGGAATAGCAGTGAACCCATTATAGTGGTGTGTGTGTGTGTGTCTCAGATTCGGTGGTGAGCTACAAGCAGCTGAAGAACATGTTGTCCGCTCACAACGTCCAGCTGTTTGATGTCCGCAACCAAGATGAGTTCATGGCTGGACGCATCCCGGACTCTGTAAACATCCCATGTGAGTAGACTACACAAATCATGGTGTATATTAACCTCTCAAAGGTGTGTGTTTTTATGTGTACTGTATCTGTGCATGCGCACAATCTCTACTAATGTTCAGCGTGTATGTGTGGGTCTGTCAGTGAGCCAGCTGGAGGAATCTCTAAAGCTGTCACCAGAGCACTTCCAGCTGCAGTTCGAGGTGAAGGCTCCTGGGAAAGATGATGACAACCTTGTGTTCCACTGCCAGAAGGGCCGGAGGAGCGCCGAAGCTCTAGCCATCGCCCGACAACTGGGCTTCAACAGGTATAACACACTTTAACTCACCTGGCATACCTTATTAGGGTACATTAGTGTGGACATACAGTATTCTCATATACACATACTGGAAGACACCTGAAAGATCTCCCCCTCTCTCCTCCCCTTCTCTCTCCTAGGGCTCGGCACTATCAGGGGGGGTACAGTGAATGGGCCGCACATGAGGGAAAGTGAGTCACTTTACATCCATAACATGAAGCCTGTGTTGGAGTTCTGGTCCAGCCCTATAACTCCTCTAGTCTGAGTACTGCACCAGAAAACCAAGACCCACATCGAAACACACGTCTTAGAGGACTCAAGTTTTCAGTTACTGTTCCTGACTGATTGACCTCCGTTATCTATGACAACTAACTTAGAAGAGGTTGTTCTGCATCCTTATTTCCTACCTCATTTGGCTGAAAGACTGATGTGAAATGTAAAAGGCAAGATCATAAACTGAGAGACTTACTTCATCAATAAAGTCAATATTTAGGATTTATATTGTTGTATTACTGTTTATTTTATGCAGGAATTTTACATAAATTAACAATAAACAATGACATACAGTACCAGTCAAAAGTTTGGACACACCTACTCATTCAATGGTTTCTTTATTTTTACTATTTTCTACATTGTAGAATAATAGTAAACACATCAAAACTATGAAATGACACATGGAATCATGTAGTAACCAATAAGTGTTAAACACATCAAGATATATTTTATTATTTTAGATTCTTCAAAGTAGCCACCCTTTGCTTTGACAGCTTTGCACACGCATTGTCTCAACCAGCTTCACCCGGAATGCTTTTCCAACAGTCTTGAAGGAGTTCCCACATGCTGAGCACTTGTTGGCTGCTTTTCCTTCACTCTGCGGTCCAACTCATCCCAAACCATCTCAATTGAGTTGAGGTCGGGGGATTGTGGCGGCCAGGTCATCTGATGCAGCACTCCGTCACTCTCCTTGGTCAAATAGCCCTTACACAGCCTGGAGGTGTGTTGGGTCATTGTCCTGCTGTAAAGAAAAATGATAGTCCCACTAAACACAAACCAGATGGGATGGCGTATCTCTGCAGAATGCTGTGGTAGTCATGCAGGTTAAGTGTGCCTTGAATTCTAAATAAATCACTGACAGTGTCACCAGCAAAGCACCCCCACACCATCAAACCTCCTCCTCCATGCTTCACGGTGGGAACCACACATGCGGAGATCATCCTTTCACCTCAGCTCACAAAGACAGCGGTTTGAACCAAAAATCTCAAAGGACATATTTCCACTGGTCTAATGTCCATTGCTCGTGTTTCTTGGCCCAAGCAAGTCTCTTGTTATTATTGGTGTCCTTTAGTAGTGGTTTCTTTGCAGCAATTCAACCATGAAGGCCTGATTCACTCAGTCTCCTCTGAACAGTTGATGTTGAGATGTGGCTGTTATTTGAGCTCTGTGAAGCATTTATTTGGGCTGCAATTTCTGAGGCTGGTAGCTCCAATGAACTTATCCTCTGCAGCAGAGGTAACTCTGGGTCTTCCTTTCCTGTGGCGGTCCTCATGAGAGACAGTTTCATCATAGCGCTTGAGGGTTTCTGCAACTGCACTTGAAGAAACTTGAAAAGTTATTAATTTTCTGTATTGAGTGATCTTCATGTCTTAAAGTAATGATGGATTGTCATTTCTCTTTGCTTATTTGAGCTGTTCTTGCCATAATATGGAGTTGGTCTTTTACCAAATGGTACTATCTTCTCTATAGCACCCCTACCTTGTCACAACACAACTGATTGGCTCAAACGCATTAAGAAGGAAATTAATTCCACAAATTAACTTTAAACAAAGCACACCTGTTAATTTGAAATGCATTCCAGGTGACTACCTCATGAAGCTGGTTGAGAGAATGCCAAGAGTGTGCAAAGCTGTCATCAAGGCGAAAGGTGGCTACTTTTTGAAGAATATTAAATATTTTGTTTTAACACTTTTTTTGGTTACTACATGATTCCATATGTGTTATTTCATAATTTTGATGTCTTCACTATTATTCTACAATGTAGAAAATAGTACAAATAAAGAACCCTGGAATGAGTAGCTGTGTCCAAACTTTTGACGGGTACTGTAGGTGTGCACCTCTGTTATCAAATCAATAGTGAAACAGTTTACAATTCACCTATTCAGCCATAAGATGGCAGCAGTGTTTTATGTACCCCATAACTTTAACATCTCCACTGACAACCATGCTCTTCTTAGTCGATTATATTGTTGTTTATGATGGTCCCCTGAGCGTTCACGGCCATTGTTATTGTTCAAACCTGCATTATGCTGACAGGGATGCAGCTGGTAAATAACAGCCAGACTCAACAGCTGTCAAACACGGGGTCAGCTGTCAAACACGGGGTCAGCTGTCAAACACGGGGTCAGCTGTCAAACACGGGGTCGGCTGTCAAACACGGGTCGGCTGTCAAACACGGGGTCAGCTGTCAAACACTGGGTCAGCTGTCAAACACTGGGTCGGCTGTCAAACACTGGGTCGGCTGTCAAACACGGGTCGGCTGTCAAACACTGGGTCGGCTGTCAAACACGGGGTCAGCTGTCAAACACGGGGTCAGCTGTCAAACACGGGGTCAGCTGTCAAACACTGGGTCAGCTGTCAAACACTGGGTCAGCTGTCAAACACGGGGTCAGCTGTCAAACATGGGGTCAGCTGTCAAACACGGGGTCAGCTCATGGTCTCTGCATCACCCATTCAGTAGGAAAGCTGCTCCCAGCTCTCTTTTCTTCTCTCTCTGTCATTTCTCTTTTCTCACTTTTTTTTATTTTTCTCTTGCTGTTTTTCTTTCTCTCCCTCATCCCATTTTATGTGTCTGCCGGTCAATGTCAGTACAGTAGACAGTGTGATTTCCCCCCCCCCTCTTGTAATGTTTAACAACTACACTGCTGATTTTTACTGGGGGGGAGGAACATAAATACATATACTACTTAACTAAAACAATAATTGTCTGCCTCCCGGTTCAGCTGTCAGCGATTTGATCACTAAATGTATCAGGACATAGTAAACATTACAAACTACACTGCAGATTTTTCCTGGGGGAGGAACAGGGCATATAGATAGGGGGGTCACAATCTCAGCATTTCAAGGATGTGATAGTAGTCTCCCAGCTGGAAGGGAGTCAGGATAGATGCTGGCCTTGGGGACATGATGAAGTTGTTTTCCCTCAGCTCCGACTTACTGTTGATTGAGCCTTTCATTCCCGCATAGTCTCCTGCTAGTCTGCTCTAATGCTAGCTGACACTGAGCAGCTTTGATAGTCCACAGTTCTGCAGAGATTCTATAAAGCAGAGGGAGCACCACCCTATCCACGCTATCATCCAGAAGGCGAGGTCAGTACAGGTGCATCAAAGCCGGGACCGAGAGACTGAAAAATAGCTTCTATCTCAAGGCCTTCAGACTGTTAAATAGCCATCACTAGCTGGCTACCACCCGGTTACTCAACCCTGCACCTTGAAGGCTGCTGCCCTATAGACATAGACATGGAATCACTGGTCACTTTAAATGTTTACATACTACTTTACTCATTTTATATGTATATACTGTGTCCCATTCTACCGTATTTTAGTCATTGCCACTCTGACATTGTTCATCCTAATATACAGTGCCTTGCGAAAGTATTCGGCCCCCTTGAACTTTGCGACCTTTTGCCACATTTCAGGCTTCAAACATAAAGATATAAAACTGTATTTTTTTGTGAAGAATCAACAACAAGTGGGACACAATCATGAAGTGGAACGACATTTATTGGATATTTCAAACTTTTTTAACAAATCAAAAACTGAAAAATTGGGCGTGCAAAACGGAGACTTGATTACACACAGGTGGATTGTATTTATCATCATTAGTCATTTAGGTCAACTTTGGGTCATTCAGAGATCCTCACTGAACTTCTGGAGAGAGTTTGCTGCACTGAAAGTAAAGAGGCTGAATAATTTTGCACGCCCAATTTTTCAGTTTTTGATTTGTTAAAAAAGTTTGAAATATCCAATAAATGTCGTTCCACTTCATGATTGTGTCCCACTTGTTGTTGATTCTTCACAAAAAAATACAGTTTTATATCTTTATGTTTGAAGCCTGAAATGTGGCAAAAGGTCGCAAAGTTCAAGGGGGCCGAATACTTTCGCAAGGCACTGTATTTATATATTATTTATATATTTCCTAATTCAATTATTTTACTTGTGTGTGTGTGTATTGTTGTGAATTGTTAGATATTACTGCACTGTTGGAGCTAGGAACACAAGCATTTCGCTACACCCACAATAACATCTGCTAAATATGTGTATGTGACCAATCAAATTTGATTTGATTTGAAAACCATGTTGGAGAAGATTGAGAGATTTCTCTCTGCATCTCTCTCTCGCTGCTTTGGGGGCTGATAGTCTACAGTACATGTATCAAGTGTGGATCTGGCTCTAGACTCTAAAATGCCATTTCCAATTCTCTTTTCTCTTTCCTTGGCTCCTGTCTTTCTCATCTCACCTCCCACTCATAGACCACTGGTGTGCAGCATAATTCATCATCAGGACAAAAGGCCTCTGAAAATATAATTAGATGCTGTCAATCTTTCTCATACCCATTCATTTAGGGTTGAAGCCTGCTCATTTCCTCTAATGCATAGTGATGGTGTGTAATAACGGGGGAAAAATGATTCATCATTTACTGCATGAGGTTGCAGGAAGTAGGGGTGCTGCGGGTGCAGAAACATTCAAATAAACATTTCAATTATTTTTTTTAGAAGAAAAAAAAACAAGCAATGCACTGGGCCTTTATTAGTCTTGAATTAGCGGACAAAAAATGATCAACTATTTGCTCTAGAGTTATACTGACGCTGCATACCCTGTTCTGTATGTCCTGAACAGACCTTGAGCTTTTCAGGTTGGCTACTTCTCTCTTGTGTTTCTAACAGAACACACCAGACACAGACAGAACATTTTGCTAGAAGGTTCTGGTAACTTTTGTTTCAGTCAGTTCTAACAATTAGGCTAACCCAATAAACAACTCAAGGTGTCATGAAAAAATCAACTGCCTCCTCCCCAAATTGAACAGCCTCCCCCCTCCATAGAATTAACCAAAAATAATGTTTACAACCACAACTAATAATAACTGTAGCAACCCTTTGTTTATAAGTGTGGATATCTACTTTGCCTCTTCAGGATGCTTTTGTGGCACAGCCGATGCCACGCAGGGCTACGGGCCAGAAGGTTGAGGGTTTGCCGACCACCACGGACGAACACAGAGCCAGAAGGTTGAGGGTTTGCCGACCACCACGGATGAACACAGGGCCAGAAGGTTGAGGGTTCGCCGACCACCACGGACGAACACAGGGCCAGAAGGTTGAGGGTTCGCCGACCACCACGGAAGAGCTCACTCTCACTGCATGTTTATTACACTATGATCAGAGCCAGTTGCAGACAATGATCAGCTAGGGGGAAATCAGATGTTCAACATTTTGATGCCATATTTATAATTGTGTAAAATATATGGAACAAATGTTCTACCAACAGATTTCTGAGCCAATGCACCACAAAACCAATAAACAAAGCATATTAACTTCGGGCACTTCAATATCATGGTTTGTGTTTTCAACACCACAATAAGTCGTCTGTCAATCTGGACTAACAGAAAATACATCCCTCCCTACCTTGTAGGCCTACCCAGTATAGAAGGCTTGGCTTGACAATCTCTGAATGTCATTAAACGTTTTGGTGTTTTGTAACAATGTCTCTTTCCATTCATCAATTGGCCGCTGCACAGTTTGGATTGATTGATTTTTTTTTATTTGTCAGTTTAAAAAAAATACATTTTTTTAAGTGACTGGGATTGCACAATAAAGTCTGGGACTTATTTCCATTGTGATCCCTATTTGTTTTACATAAATACATATACAATTACAGAGATAGAGACAAAAAAATGCTCAACCTCCAGATGAGTATTTGGGGGAATTTAAGTACAATTCTTACAAGCTTTTTTGTTGGAATCCTATTCGTAACCATGATGTGCAGGCACAATCAAAGTGACAGTGGACTAGCATACTGGCTCGGTGTGTCTATAGCTAGGTTTCCATCCAGTTGGCGACAGATTTTAATGTGGATATTCTAAAATCTTCATGAAGACAATATGCCATTTCAGAGTGTACTTTAGGAAAAGTTGGCGCCGGACAACATGACAGGGAAGATTTTAATTTACCAGACATTTGAGAAATGTTATGGGCATCCATATACATTCAGATCCAACCTGGTGTAGCCAGCTTTATTAATAAAAGATGGATGTTGGCCAAATGAGACGCATTTACGTGTCCTTAAACAGCCTATAACAAATGAGAAGACCACTATTCCTTGTGTTTCAATGTGTTTCAATATGCAAAACCTTTTAGCCTATTTTTGTTTTTTATTTTTTTGGTTACTTTCCTAAAACAATAATTGTCCACCTCACGGTTCAGCTGTCAGTGATTTGATCACTAAATGTATCAGGACATTACATGCCAGGGCCTATAGGTTTAGGTGTCCACCACAGGAGGTTGGTGGCACCTTAATTGGGGAGGACAGGCTCATGGTAATGGCTGGAGTGGAATAGTATCAAATACATCAAACACATAGTTTACAGGTTCCATTTCATTTACTCTGTTCCAGACATTATAATGAGCTGTTCTCCCCTCAGCAGCCGTCACTGGTGTATACTGTGTGATATTCCTATATATATATGTCTTTATGTCAGACGGCTACTAAGTCTGCTATGGGCGGCAGCGTAGCCTAGTGGTTAGAGCGTTAGACTAGTAACGGTTGCAAGTTCAAATCCCTGAGCTAACAAGGTACAAATCTGTCGTTCTGCACCTGAAACCCACTGTTTCTAGGCCGTCGTTGAAAATAAGAATTTGTTCTTAACTGAATTGCCTAGTTAAATAGAATATAGATAAAGACATACAGAAGGAGGGTAAATTGGCTAATTTTCTATCTGACTATTTTGTATAAAGATAACCATTATTGTTAGATTATAGGAGTAACTCTGTCAGGTCTGAAACAGTCTTCCTCAGCTCAAGTTAATCTGTCAGTCAGCTGAACACCGGTGTGCACTGCCTTCTTATCATAAGCCTACAGTAGCCAAAGCCTAATAATAGCCATACCAAACCTTCACAAATGTTAACTTTTTTAGGATATAACAAAAGTAAGCCAAGCCATTGTTTATAGGGAAAATATGAGCAGAAGAGCAAATGTAAACAAGGGAAAAAACGCGCTACCCTCCCTTGTGCCCCCCCCAAAAACACGCAACCCTCCCCAAAGCCAAAAAATACGTTTGACAACCCTCCCTATTTTGGACCAGCCCCTCCCCTATTTTGGACCAGCCCCCTCCCCCACAGTACATTTCCATCTGGTCGTTACCTCTCACTACCTGTGAAGATTTCTTTGGGGGATTTCAATGAATGTGCACACTGGAGTGAAGTTTTACATGTTTTTTAAAATATAAAAATACTCAAAGTTTTATATATATTTTTAAAGATAGAAATACTCAATGGCTCACGCAGAACCAACTTCTTAACCACATGTTGAATGAGTTCATCTCAGATGGGGTGTGTTTTAAGACATTTCAGATAATTAGCAGACGCGCTTATCCATAGCGATTAGAAAGTGTGCTCATTTTTGTACTGGTCCCACATGGGAAATGAACCCACAACTCCGGCTTTGCAAACGCCATGCTCTATCAAGTGAGCCACACCGGACATTTGCTCTTTAATGGCACCCGCACCAACAGTCACGGGCGCAATAAATGTCTCCCACGCTCTTTCCCCGAAAAAAAAAACGGTTGTCAGTAATGGGATGTTTGGACCTGCAGCCTGTGTAAACTAAGCTGTCATGCATTTTTCCATCGACTTCTACACGGGCATTTGACTAATGTTTATGAATGTACTTTAGGCCCCCATAGGGCATTGTTCATTTTATGATTTGTTTTCTTCAATCCCAATAGCCTAATTAGCGTCAACCATATAACTGTATTACATTAAGAAAACTTATATAGGCCTAAATAGTACATTTGCTTGAACATGACTTGTAATGACCAGGTAGATGAACCACCACCACCATTAGCCTACTAATCACACTTTAAGCTCATTTTCATCGAGCCTAGTTGGCTACATCACGTTCCGAGATGCAGTCTCGTGCGCAACTCGAGAGATCAAAAGGGACAAGTGAACCAGTTGCTTTGCTAGAATAACTCAAGGGACAAATAGTCAATCGGAGTGGGTGAGTATTTATAGTCTTGTGCATTAATGAGGCTCCGTCTCTGGGCTCTTTGACTCAGAGCGCGCGGAGAATGGGCGCCTCACAGCCCTGGGTACCGTTGGAGTGCATAAAAACAGACCAGACAACTTTTACCTTTCAACCAACAGATTCAGCGATGGCACCTCGTGCATTCGGCGCTGGAAAAGCCTAACAGGTAGGACTGTCTGTTTTTGGCGCACACATAATACAGGTTTAGATTCATGCAGGGATTGTTATGGTCACCTGCCAAGTCTTGTTCTGATGCTTAAACGTTTTTCATCCAGGATTGTTTTTGTATTTGTTTATTCTAGCCCAGCCTACTTGATGCATGACTTTCAATGATTTTTAAAAACTTTATGCCGTCTATTACCCATTTTCATTGTGTTCCATTTGGGTATGCATGTTGGCTTGATATACTCCCCACACGTGATTGTGGTTTAGGTATCAGGGACTGACCCCTATTCAATGTCTTTTCCACGTTGGTTCTACGTAATTGCCTTGAAATGAAGTGGAAACAACGTTGATTCAACAAGTGTGTGCCCAGTGGTTCACGAGAGGCATATCGAAGGTGTCGTCTGCCTTTCACATAAAATGGAACAGATTTTCTCATTCACAAAAATTGAAGCAAAGGCAGCGTGACAACATTTCAATTGACATAATATGTATATTAACTGTAATATGTTATAATGAATTTCTCAGAGGTGTGCATATTTCTAACAGGCATGAGGATGTCTTAATAAACAACAGGAAAAATTGTTCAGATAAACATAAATTATTTCAAGAACTGCAGGTGGGAGATAGCATCCCCAAATTAATTTGTACAGTCAAACTGATTTGATAATTGAACATTTCCAGTGATACTGACTGATTAGGAGTCAATCATTGTGATGTAGGCTATCAGAATAATGTGTAACGCCTTTATTTTTGATAACCAGATTACATATGTCTATTAGCAATGTATTCTTGGATAAATGCTTTTGATGCCTACTGCTCTGTCAATCCAGTCATTCTTCTCAGGTCAAACCCTTTATGTAAACCTGTGATTGCAGTGTGTGTGGGCCGTCTGATGGAGGTCGATGTTATTGCTACATGTCCAAGTGCATTGGCACATTCACCTGAGACAACAACAGGACAAACATGCACTGCTCTGTTCCCAAGCGTGTATGTGTGCGCTTGTGTGTGTGCGTGAATCCATGGGTGTGTGTGCATGTGTGTGAAAGAGACACACAATCTGCCAAAATATGTCTTTTCTTTTTCTCTGTCTCGAACACACGCAGACCCACACTGCATTGCTGTATTTTCATTCCACATTTCCCATGATAGAGGTGTTTATTATCAGAGAACAGGAAGTGTGCAGCCCCAGTCACCATGAGCACTCTGAGTCACCATGTCTACATGCTGATGGAAGAGCTCCCTCCCGGTAGACTCTGGTTGGGTCTGTTCAATCTCAGTACATGATCAGGAACTAGACCATAGACATAATTAAGTGATAAGGCGGTGTTTGGAGGATATATTTGAATGGGTCTTGTTAGGCTCAAGACGAAGTCGAGGGCTCGCAAACCGTGCCATTATATCCTCCAAACACCTGCTTTATTACAGCTGTAGAGAGTAGCATATGCAAATATGAGTCTGGAACAGCAAGGCTAGTATGGTGGGGATGGGGAGCAATGGGACCTCTGTGGGACTACAAAACTTGAGGAGAAGAGGGAAGGGAGAGAAGGGAAGAGGAGAGGAGGTGAAAGGAGAAGAGGAGAGGAGGAAACAATATGAGGGGAGGAAACAATATGAGGGGAGAGGAGGAAACAATGAGGGGAGGAAACAATATGAGGGGAGAGGAGGAAACAATATGAGGGGAGAGAATGAAACAATATGAGGGGAGAGGAGGAAACAATATGAGGGGAGAGGAGGAAACAATATGAGGGGAGAGGAGGAAACAATACGAGGGGAGAGGAGGAAACAATACGAGGGGAGGAAGAGAATATGAGGGGAGAGAAGGAAACAATACGAGGGGAGAGAAGGAAACAATACGAGGGGAGAGAAGGAAGAGAATACGAGGGGAGAGAAGGAAGAGAATACGAGGGGAGAGAAGGAAGAGAATAGGAGGGGAGAGAAGGAAACAATATGAGGGGAGAGAAGGAAACAATATGAGGGGAGAGAAGGAAGAGAATACGAAGAGGGGAGAGGAGGAAACAATACGAGGGGAGAGAAGGAAGAGAATATGAGGGGAGAGGAGGAAACAATACGAGGGGAGGAAACAATACGAGGGGAGAGAAGGAAACAATATGAGGGGAGAGGAGGAAACAATATGAGGGGAGAGAAGGAAACAATACGAGGGGAGAGGAGGAAACAATACGAGGGGAGAGAAGGAAACAATACGAGGGGAGAGGAGGAAACAATACGAGGGGAGAGAAGGAAACAATACGAGGGGAGAGAAGGAAACAATATGAGGGGAGAGAAGGAAACAATATGAGGGGAGAGAAGGAAACAATACGAGGGGAGAGGAGGAAACAATATGAGGGGAGAGGAGGAAACAATATGAGGGGAGAGGAGGAAACAATATGAGGGGAGAGGAGGAAACAATATGAGGGGAGAGGAGGTAAGAATACGAGGGGAGAGGAGGAAACAATACGAGGGGAGAGGAGGAAACAATACGAGGGGAGGGAAGGAAACAATACGAGAGAAGGAAACAATATGAGAGGGGAGGAGGAAACAATACGAGGGGAGAGAAGGAAACAATACGAGGGGAGGGGAGGAAACAATACGAGGGGAGAGGAGGAAACAATACGAGGGGAGAGAAGGAAACAATACGAGGGGAGAGGAGGAAACAATACGAGGGGGAGGAGGAAACAATACGAGGGAGAGAAGGAAGAGAATACGAGGGGAGAGAAGGAAGAGAATACGAGGGGAGAGAAGGAAACAATACGAGGGGAGAGGAGGAAACAATACGAGGGGAGAGAAGGAAGAGAATATGAGGGGCGAGAAGGAAACAATATGAGGGGAGAGAAGGAAACAATACGAGGGGAGAGAAGGAAGAGAATAATACGAGGGGAGAGAAGGAAACAATATGAGGGGAGAGGAGGAAACAATATGAGGGGAGAGGAGGAAACAATACGAGGGAGAGGAGGAAACAATACGAGGGGAAGAAGAGAATATGAGGGGAGAGAAGGAAACAATACGAGGGGAGAGAAGGAAACAATACGAGGAGAGGAGGAAACAATACGAGGGGAGGAAGAGAATATGAGGGGAGAGAAGGAAACAATACGAGGGGAGAGAAGGAAACAATACGAGGGGAGAGAAGGAAGAGAATACGAGGGGAGAGAGGAAGAGAATAGGAGGGGAGAGAAGGAAACAATATGAGGGGAGAGAAGGAAACAATATGAGGGGAGAGAAGGAAGAGAATACGAGGGGAGAGGAGGAAACAATACGAGGGGAGAGAAGGAAGAGAATATGAGGGGAAGGAGGAAACAATACGAGGAGAGGAAACAATACGAGGGGAGAGAAGGAAACAATATGAGGGGAGAGGAGGAAACAATATGAGGGGAGAGAAGGAAACAATACGAGGTGAGAGGAGGAAACAATACGGGGGAGAGAAGGAAACAATACGAGGGGAGAGAAGGAAACAATACGAGGGGAGAGAAGGAAACAATACGAGGGGAGAGGAGGAAACAATACGAGGGGAGGAAACAATACGAGGGGAGAGAAGGAAACAATATGAGGGGAGAGAAGGAAACAATATGAGGGGAGAGGAGAGAAACAATATGAGGGGAGAGGAGGAAAAATACGGGGAGGGGAGAGGGGAGAGGAGGAAACAATAGGAGGGGAGAGGAGGAAACAATACGAGGGGAGAGGAGGAAACAATACGAGGGGGAGGAGGAAACAATACGAGGGGAGAGAAGGAAGAGAATACGAGGGGAGAAACAATACGAGGAGGAAGAGAATACGAGGGGAGAGAAGGAAACAATACGAGGGAGAGGAGGAAACAATACGAGGGGAGAGAAGGAAGAGAATATGAGGGGCGAGAAGGAAACAATATGAGGGGAGAGAAGGAAACAATACAAGGGGAGAGAAGGAAGAGAATATGAGGGGAGAGAAGGAAACAATACGAGGGGAGAGAGGAGAGGAGAAACAATACGAGGGGAGAGAAGGAAACAATATGAGGGGAGAGGAGGAAACAGAGGGGAGAGAGGAGAGAAGGAAACAATACGAGGGGAGAGAGGGGAGGAAGAGAATACGAGGGAGAGAAGGAAGAGAATATGAGGGGAGAGGAGGAAACAATACGAGGGAGAGGAGGAAACAATACGAGGGGAGAGAAGAAAGAGAATACGAGGAGAGGAGGAAACAATATGAGGGGAGAGGAGGAACAATATGAGGGGAGAGGAGGAAACAATACGAGGGGAGAGGAGGAAACAATACGAGGGGAGAGGAGGAAGAGAATATGAGGGGAGAGAAGGAAGAGAATATGAGGGGAGAGAAGGAAACAATATGAGGGGAGAGGAGGAAACAATACGAGGGGAGAGAAGGAAGAGAATACGAGGGGAGAGAAGGAAGAGAATACGAGGGGAGAGAAGGAAGAGAATACGTGTGAAGAGAAGGAAACAATATGAGGGGAGAGAAGGAAGAGAATATGAGGGGCGAGAAGGAAACAATATGAGGGAGAGAAGGAAACAATACGAGGGAGAGAAGGAAACAATACGAGGGGAGGAGGAGGAAGAGAATACGAGGGGAGAGAGGAGAGAATACGAGGGGAGAGAAGGAAACAATATGAGGGAGAGAAGGAAACAATATGAGGGGAGAGAAGGAAACAATACGAGGGGAGAGAAGGAAACAATACGAGGGAGAGGAGGGGAAACAATACGAGGAGGGGAGGAAACAATACGAGGGGAGGAAACAATACGAGGGGAGGAAACAATACGAGGGAGAAAACAATACGAGGGGAGAGAAGGAAGAGAATACGAGGAGAGAGGAAACAATATGAGGGGAGAGGAGGAAACAATACGAGGGAGAGGGAAACAATACGAGGAGGAGAGGAGGAAACAATATGAGGGGAGAGGAGGAAACAATATGAGGGAGAGGAGGAAACAATACGAGGGGAGAGGAGGAAACAATACGAGGGGAGAGGAGGAAACAATAGGAGAGAAGGAAACAATAGGGGGAGAGGGAAGGAAACAATACGAGGGGAGGAGGAAACAATACGAGGGGAGAGAAAAACAATACGAGGGGAGAGGGAGGAAACAATACGAGGGGAGAGGAGGAAACAATACGAGGGGAGAGGAGGAAACAATACGAGGGGAGAGGAGGAAACAATACGAGGGGGGAGGAGGAAACAATACGAGTGGAGAGAAGGAAGAGAATACGAGGGGAGAGAAGGAAGAGAATATGAGGGGGAAACAATACGAGGGAGGAGAGAGAAGGAAACAATGAGGGAGGGAGGAAACAATATGAGGGGAGAGGAGGAAACAATATGAGGGGAGAGAAGGAAACAATACGAGGGGAGAGAAGGAAACAATACGAGGGGAGAGGAGGAAACAATACGAGGGAGAGGAGGAAACAATATGAGGGGAGAGGAGGAAACAATATGAGGGGAGAGAAGGAAGAGAATACGAGGGGAGAAGGAAGAGAAGGAGGAAACAATACGAGGGGAGAGAAGGAAACAATATGAGGGGAGAGAAGGAAACAATACGAGGGGAGAGAAGGAAGAGAATACGAGGGAGAGAAGGAAGAGAATACAAGGGGAGAGAAGGAAACAATACGAGGGGAGAGAAGGAAACAATATGAGGGGAGAGAAGGAAAAATACGAGGGGAGAGAAGGAAACAATACGAGGAGGAGGGGAGGAAAAACAATATGAGGGGAGGGGAAGGAAACAATACGAGGGGAGGAAACAATACGAGGGGAGAGGAGGAAACAATACGAGGGGAGAGAAGGAAGAGAATATGAGGGGAGAGAAGGAAACAATAGAGGAGGGAGGAGGAAACAATATGAGGGAGAGAAGGAAACAATACGAGGGGAGAGAAGGAAACAATACGAGGGGAGAGGAGGAAACAATACGAGGGGAGAGAAGGAAACAATATGAGGGGAGAGGAGGAAACAATATGAGGGGAGAGGAGGAAACAATACGAGGGAGAGGAGGAAACAATACGAGGGGAGAGAAGGAAACAATACAATATGAGGGGAGAGGAGGAAACAATACGAGGGGAGAGGAAAACAATACGAGGGGAGAGGAGGAAAATACAAGGAAGAGAATAGGAGGGGAGAGAGGAAACAATACGAGGAGAGGAGAGAAGGAAACAATACGAGGGGAGAGAAGGAAACAATACGGAGGGAGGGGAGGAGGAAACAATACGAGGGAGGAGGAAACAATACGAGGGAGAAACAATACGAGGGGGAGGAGGAAACAATACGAGTGGAGAGAAGGAAGAGAATACGAGGGAGAGAAGGAAGAGAATATGAGGGGAGAGAAGGAAACAATATGAGGGGAGAGAGGAAACAATATGAGGGGAGAGAAGGAAACAATACGAGGGGAGAGAAGGAAACAATACGAGGGAGAGGAGGAAACAATACGAGGGGAGGAAAAGGAAACAATGAGAGGAGAGAAGGAAACAATATGAGGGGAGAGGAGGAAACAATATGAGGAGAGAAGGAAGAGAATACGAGGAGAGAAGGAAGAGAATACGAGGGAGAGGAAGAGAAACAATATGAGGGAGAGAAGGAAACAATACGAGGGAGAGGGAGGAAGAGAATACGAGGGGAGAGAAACAATACGAGGGGAAGGAGAATACACGAGGGGAGAGGGAAGGAAACAATACGAGGAGAGAGAGGAAACAATATGAGGGGAGAGAAGGAAACAATACGAGGGGAGAGAAGGAAACAATACGAGGGGAGGGGAGGAAACAATACGAGGGGGAAACAATACGAGGGAGGAAACAATACGAGGAGGAGAAACAATACGAGGGAGAGGAGGAAACAATACGAGGAGAGAAGGAAGAGAGGAAATGAGGGGAGAGAAGGAAACAATATGAGGGGAGAGGAGGAAACAATATGAGGGGAGAGAAGGAAACAATACGAGGGAGAGAAGGAAACAATACGAGGGAGAGAGGAGGAAAAACACGAGGGGAGAGAAGGAAACAATCTGAGGGAGAGGGAGGAAACAATATGAGGGGAGAGAAGGAAACAATACGAGGAGAGGAGGAAACAATACGAGGAGAGAAGGAAACAATACGAGGGGAGAGGAGGAAACAATACGAGGAGGAGAAGAAACAATACGAGGAGAGGAGGAAACAATACGAGGGGAGGAAACAATACGAGGGGAGAGGAGGAAACAATATGAGGGGAGAGGAGGAAACAATACGAGGGGAGGAGGAAATAATATGAGGGGAGAGGAGGAAACAATACGAGGGGAGGAGGAAACAATACGAGGGGAGAGGAGGAAACAATATGAGGGGAGAGAAGGAAACAATACGAGGGGAGGAAACAATACGAGGGGAGAGGAGGAAACAATACGAGGGGAGGAAACAATACGAGGAGAGGAGGAAACAATACGAGGGGAGGAAACAATACGAGGGGAGAGGAGGAAACAATACGAGGGGAGAGGAGGAAACAATACGAGGGAGAGAAGGGAAAAACAATACGAGGGGAGAGAAGGAAACAATACGAGGGGAGAGGAGGAAACAATACGAGGGGAGAGAAGGAAGAGAATACGAGGGGAGAGAAGGAAGAGAATACGAGAGGAGAGAAGGAAACAATATGAGGGGAGAGAAGGAAACAATACGAGGGGAGAGAAGGAAGAGAATATGAGGGGAGAGAAGGAAACAATACGAGGGGAGAGGAGGAAACAATACGAGGAGGAAACAATACGAGGGGAGAGAAGGAAACAAGGGGAGAGAAGGAAACAATGAGGGGAGAGAAGGAAACAATATGAGGGGAGAGAAGGAAACAATACGAGGGGAGAGGAGGAAACAATATGAGGAGAGGAGGAAACAATATGAGGGGAGAGGAGGAAACAATATGAGGGGAGAGGAGGAAACAATATGAGGGAGAGGAGGTAAGAATACGAGGGAGAGGAGGAAACAATACGAGGGGAGAGGAGGAAACAATACGAGGGAGGAAGGAAACAATACGAGGGGGAGGAGGAGAGAGGAAACAATACGAGGGGAGAGAAGGAAACAATACGAGGGGAGAGGAGGAAACAATACGAGGGAGAGGAGGAAACAATACGAGGGGGAGGAGGAGAACAATACGAGGGGAGAGAAGGAAGAGAATACGAGGGGAGAGGAGGAAACAATACGAGGGGAGAGAAGGAAACAATACGAGGGAGAGAGGAGGAAACAATACGAGGGGAGAGAAGGAAGAGAATATGAGGGGCGAGAAGGAAACAATACGAGGGGAGAGAAGGAAGAGAATACGAGGGAGAGAGGAAGAGAATACGAGGAGAGAAGGAAGAGAATACGAGGGGAGAGAAGGAAGAGAATACGTGTGAAGAGAAGGAAACAATATGAGGGGAGAGAAGGAAACAATACGAGGGGAGAGGAGGAAACAATACGAGGAGGAGGAAACAATACGAGGGGAGGAAACAATACGAGGGGAGGGAGGAAACAATACGAGGGGAGAGAAGGAAGAGAATACGAGGGGAGAGGAGGAAACAATATGAGGGGAGGGAGGAAACAATATGAGGGGAGAGGAGGAAACAATACGAGGGGAGAGGAGGAAACAATACAAGGGGAGAGGAGGAAACAATACGAGGGGAGGAGGAGGAAACAATACGAGGGGAGGGAGGAAACAATACGAGGGGAGAGGAGGAAACAATACGAGGAGAGGAGGAAACAATACGAGGAGGGAAGGAAACAATACGAGGGGGAGGAGGAAGAGAATATGAGGGGAGAGAAGGAAACAATACGAGGGGAGAGAGGAAGAGAATACGAGGGGAGAGAAGGAAACAATACGAGGGGAGAGAAGGAAACAATATGAGGGAGAGAAGGAAACAATATGAGGGGAGAGAAGGAAACAATATGAGGGGAGAAGGAAACAATATGAGGGGAGAGAAGGAAACAATATGAGGGGAGAGAAGGAAACAATATGAGGGGAGAGAAGGAAACAATATGAGGGGAGAGAAGGAAACAATATGAGGGGAGAGAAGGAAACAATACGAGGGGAGAGAAGGAAACAATACGAGGGGAGAGCAGGAAACAATACGAGGGGAGGGGAGGAAACAATACGAGGAGGAAACAATACGAGGGGAGAGGAGGAAACAATACGAGGGGAGAGAAGGAAGAGAATATGAGGGGAGAGAAGGAAACAATATGAGGGGAGAGGAGGAAACAATATGAGGGGAGAGAAAGAAACAATACGAGGGGAGAGGAGGAAACAATACGAGGGGAGAGAAGGAAACAATATGAGGGGAGAGGAGGAAACAATATGAGGGGAGAGAAGGAAACAATACGAGGGGAGAGGAGGAAACAATACGAGGGGAGGAAACAATACGAGGGGAGAGGAGGAAACAATACGAGAGTAGGAAACAATATGAGGGGAGAGGAGGAAACAATATGAGGGGAGAGGAGGTAACAATACGGGGGAGAGGAGGAGAAACAATATGAGGGGAGAGGAGGAAACAATACGAGGGGAGAGGAGGAAATAATATGAGGGGAGAGGAGGAAACAATACGAGGGGAGAGGAGGAAACAATACGAGGGGAGAGGAGGAAACAATATGAGGGGAGAGAAGGAAACAATACGAGGGGAGGAAACAATACGAGGGGAGAGGAGGAAACAATACGAGGGGAGGAAACAATACGAGGGAGGAAACAATACGAGGGGAGGAAACAATACGAGGGAGAGGAGGAAACAATACGAGGGGAGAGGAGGAAACAATACGAGGGGAGAGAAGGAAACAATACGAGGGGAGAGAAGGAAACAATACGAGGGGAGAGAGGAAACAATACGAGGGGAGAGGAGGAAAGAATACGAGGGGAGAGAAGGAAGAGAATACGGGGAGAGAGAGGAAGAGAATACGAGAAGGAAACAATACGAGGGGAGAGAAGGAAACAATACGAGGGGAGAGAAGGAAGAGAATACGAGGGGAGAGAAGGAAGAGAATATGAGGGGAGAGAAGGAAACAATACGAGGGGAGAGAAGGAAACAATACGAGGGGAGAGAAGGAAGAGAATACGAGGGGAGAGAAGGAAGAGAATATGAGGGGAGAGAAGGAAACAATACGAGGGGAGAGAAGGAAACAATACGAGGGGAGAGAAGGAAGAGAATACGAGGGGAGAGAAGGAAGAGAATATGAGGGGAGAGAAGGAAACAATACGAGGGGAGAAGGAAGGAAGAAATACGAGGGGAGAGAAGGAAACAATACGAGGGGAGAGAAGGAAACAATATGAGGGGAGAGAAGGAAGAGAATACGAGGGGAGAGGAGGAAGAGAATACGAGGGGAGAGAAGGAAGAGAATACGAGGGGAGAGAAGGAAGACAATATGAGGGAGAGAAGGAAACAATATGAGGGGAGAGGAGGAAACAATACGAGGGGAGAGGAGGAAACAATATGAGGGGAGAGGAGTAAACAATATGAGGGGAGAGGAGGAAACAATATGAGGAGAGGAGTAAACAATAACAGGGAGAGGAGGAAACAATACGAGGGGAGAGGAGGAAACAATATGAGGGGAGAGGAGGAAACAATACGAGGGGAGAGGAGTAAACAATAACAGGGGAGAGGAGGAAACAATACGAGGGGAGAGGAGGAAACAATACGAGGGGAGAGGAGGAAACAATTTGAGGGGAGAGGAGGAAACAATACGAGGGGAGAGGAGGAAACAATACGAGGGAGAGGAGTAAACAATAACAGGGGAGAGGAGGAAACAATACGAGGGGAGAGGAGGAAACAATACGAGGGGAGAGGAGTAAACAATAACAGGGGAGAGGAGGAAACAATACGAGGGGAGAGAAGGAAACAATATGAGGGGAGAGGAGGAAACAATATGAGGGGAGAGGAGTAAACAATAACAGGGGAGAGGAGGAAACAATACGAGGGGAGAGAAGGAAACAATATGAGGGGAGAGGAGGAAACAATATGAGGGGAGAGGAGTAAACAATAACAGGGGAGAGGAGGAAACAATACTAGGGGAGAGGAGGAAACAATACGAGGGGAGAGGAGGAAACAATATGAGGGGAGAGGAGGAAACAATACGACAATACGAGGGGAGAGGAGGAAACAATACGAGGGGAGAGGAGGTAAGAATACAAGGGGAGAGGAGAGGAGGTAAGAATACGAGGGTAGAGAAGGTAAGAATATGAGGGAAGGAAAGACTACAAGGGCAGGGGAGAGTGGGGGAGGAAAGAATACGAGGGAGGGGAGGGAGGAAAGATTATGAGGGAGGGGAGAGGAGGGGAGGGGAGGAAAGAATACGAGGGAGGGGAGGGGGGGAGGAAAGAATACGAGGTTAGAGGAGGGGAGGAAGGAATACGAGGGGAGAGGAGGGTAGAATATGAGGGGAGAGGATGGAGGAATATGAGGGGAAAGGAGGAAGGAATATGAGGGGAGAGGAGGGTTGAAGGGGCATCACCAGGAAGGAGACAAGTTGTAAGTTTCCAACTTCCAATCCACTCCCTTTCTTCTGCCCTTGTGCACACCCCCTGCTGATCTGAAAGGTCTGGATAGGTTAAATGAATTTAGCTGAAAGGTTTTTATAGGTTAACTTAATCTACCTACCACTGGGCCAGGTACAACAAAGGTACTTCATGCTTGGAGTGTGTATTTGGACTGCACAGGTGTAGGCATTACCATTTTGCTGAGAGAGAGAGTGAGAGAGAGAGAGACACCGCCATCTAGGGAGTGATTGGCTCTCTCTGATGGCGAGGATTTACCGTAACAGGCCAAAGGCAATAAGACATGACTGTTGGGGATGAGTGGGAAATCATCCTTTTTTTAAATTAAAAAGTGAATAGTTTCAATAAAATGAGATTGATGATGGTGCCAACCAACTATGTGTCTGCTGCAGTGGTCCAGCAGAAAACAATAACTTAACCTCTGAACCTACCAGCCTTCATCAAACACACATCTCCGACATTAAGCTGTTAAACTGCTGGAAATTTAAAGTGAATAACAACAGTAACGTTTTATTGTAAAGACTGAGAAGTCATTTATTTTGTCATTAAGACGATAAGATTTCTTTCTGCTGGGAGTCTGAGATTACGTCCCTCTGACCATGGCCTGCCATTCTCTGGAGGATATTGTGTTTTGTGTTAGCTGCGATGGCCTCATTGTGTAGGTGACACTATCATATGTGATGGCTTTATATCAGATGTGAGAGAGGGATAGTGTGTTCTGAATGGGGAATGGTTGACATATATTTGTGCAGGGTGGCATTTTTTGAGATGGAGGCAGCTCTGCAGAGTGGGCACAAAGTTATTAAATCTCATTTTAAACCAGACCCTAATCACACTGCTAACCCTAATGCCTAACCTTAAATTAAGCAAATTGTTACGATATAGCCAATTTTGGCTTTGCAGCTGGCCTATTTAGTGGAAATCGCTCAGTTCTGCCTCCAGGACAAGACTTATGACAACAAACGTCAACCTTATGTGTATTCAATATCGAATATACACTCAGTGACCACTTTACCAGGTACACTCCTTTGCATCCAGAACAGCCTGAATTCTCGGGGCATGGAAACGTTGCTCAATTGGTATCAAGGGACCTAATGTGTGCCAGGAAACATTCCCCACACCATTACTCCACTGCCAACAGCCTGTACCGTTGACACCAGGTAAGATGGGGCCAAGGACTCATGTTGCTTACGCCAAATCCTGACTCAGCATGACGCAACAGGAACTAGGATTCCTTGGACCAGGTGATGTTTTTCCATTCCTCAATTGTCCAGTGTTGCTGATCTTGTGCCCATTGGAGCAGCTTCTTTTAGTTTTTAGCTGACAGGAGTGGAACCCGGTGTGGTCGTCTGCTGCAGTAGGACTGATGAGTTGTACGTTCCGAGATGCCGTTCTGAACACCACTGTTGTATTGTGCCATTATTTGTCTGTTTGTGGCTCGCCTGTTAGCTTGCATGATTCTTTCCATTCTCCTTAAACCTCTCTCGTCAACGAGCCCACAGGACTGCTACTGGCTGGATGTTTTTTGTTTGTCGCACCATTCTCAGGAAACACTAGACACTGTCATGCATGAAAAGCCCAGGAGGCCACAGTTTCTGAGATACTGTGCCTGGCACCAACGGGCATACCACGCTCAGTCACTTAGGTCACTTGTTTTGCCCATTCTAACGTTCAGTCAAACAGTAACTGAATGCCTCGATGCCTGTCTGCCTGCTTTATATAGCAAGCCACGGCCACGTCTGTAGGAACAACCCTTTTCGTGAACGGGCTGGTGTACCTAATAAACTGGCCTCTGAGGGTAGATCTTGATCATGGCGACGTATCAGATTAGATGGTGATGTGACTCAGGGTTTCCCTATGGGGAGGACATCTCATATGACGTGTATGGAGCTTTCTCTTAGTGGTTGTAATGGGATCAGCTCCGTCCCTGTCCCTCTCTCCCATGCAGGTCTCTCACCCAGCCCCTCTCCCATGTCACCGAGACGTCTCCATGGCAATGTTTCGCGTCACTGAACGCTTCTTCTGGAATGACTCGGAAGGGATTTGGGAAGACCTCCTCCATGGGAATTCCTCTGGTGGTTGGGAGGAGGATACAGAGTGTAACTACTATGCCATGCTGTATTCCCTGCTCATCCTGGCCATCATGTTTGGCAACGTGCTGGTGTGTCTGGCTGTGGTGCGAGAGAGGTCCCTCCAGACCACCACCAACTACCTGGTGGTGAGCCTGGCTGTAGCTGACCTGCTGGTGGCCTCGCTGGTCATGCCCTGGGCTGTCTACCTGGAGGTGAGGGTCCACCTGGGTTGTTTGAGGGAGGGAGGGAGCTGAGCATCACATAGGGTGTTTGACTGGACCCCATAAGGAGAGGAAGGGTGCATGTGGATGGGTGTGATTGTGTGTGTTCCCATCTAAGACCAGGAGATCCAGCAGTCAGGCGATGCAGCTCAGAACACATCTCTGTCAGACAGTTGTTACCACATATTATAGTGCACAAAGGGAAGGCCTGTCTGAGCAGCACTATCTGCCTGGCTGAGGCGGGCTGGAACTGGGAGTGTGTAATTGTTCTTGTGACGGGTGTGAATGTGAGGGCATAATTGAACTGTGTGTGAGGTTTTTTTCTCGATCATGTTGTATTGTGGAAGGGAGAGAGACAGAGAGAGAGAATCATATATTTGATGTTGTGTGTGTTTATGAATGATGATGACTGATATTGATGATAAAGCTGTTTGATTGTGTGTCATGTGACCCTGTGTTTCCTGTCCAGGTGGTCGGAGGGGCGTGGCTCTTCAGCAGGGTGTACTGTAACGTCTTTGTCACCCTGGATGTCATGATGTGTACCGCCAGCATTCTCAACCTGTGTGCTATCAGCATCGACAGGTAAGGGGCTAGTTGTGTGTCTGTGTGTGTGTCTGTGTGTTTGTGTGTAAGAGATGTGTGTGTGTGCGTGTCTTGAGTTATTTTTTGTTGTTTTGAAAGTGTGTCGAAATGGACATATACCGTAGGAGTGAGGTGTGTGTGCCTTAAATATTTGATTATAAACACTCTCACGAGAAACATTGCATTCATAAACATTTGCTGGCTCGGATCACCTTGTTATGTGTGTTTGCTGTATGGAGGTGCCTGTACCCTCTAGGTTAGCGTGCTGTATGGAGGTGCCTGTACCCTCTAGGTTAGCGTGCTGTATGGAGGTGCCTGTACCCTCTAGGTTAGCGTGCTGTATGGAGGTGCCTGTACCCTCTAGGTTAGCGTGCTGTATGGAGGTGCCTGTACCCTCTAGGTTAGCGTGCTGTATGGAGGTGCCTGTACCCTCTAGGTTAGCGTGCTGTATGGAGGTGCCTGTACCCTCTAGGTTAGCGTGCTGTATGGAGGTGCCTGTACCCTCTAGGTTAGCGTGCTGTATGGAGGTGCCTGTACCCTCTAGGTTAGCGTGCTGTATGGAGGTGCCTGTACCCTCTAGGTTAGCGTGCTGTATGGAGGTGCCTGTACCCTCTAGGTTAGCGTGCTGTATGGAGGTGCCTGTACCCTCTAGGTTAGCGTGCTGTATGGAGGTGCCTGTACCCTCTAGGTTAGCGTGCTGTATGGAGGTGCCTGTACCCTCTAGGTTAGCGTGCTGTATGGAGGTGCCTGTACCCTCTAGGTTAGCGTGCTGTATGGAGGTGCCTGTACCCTCTAGGTTAGCGTGCTGTATGGAGGTGCCTGTACCCTCTAGGTTAGCGTGCTGTATGGAGGTGCCTGTACCCTCTAGGTTAGCGTGCTGTATGGAGGTGCCTGTACCCTCTAGGTTAGCGTGCTGTATGGAGGTGCCTGTACCCTCTAGGTTAGCGTGCTGTATGGAGGTGCCTGTACCCTCTAGGTTAGCGTGCTGTATGGAGGTGCCTGTACCCTCTTAGGTTAGGAGTGCTGTATGGAGGTGCCTGTACCCTCTAGGTTAGCGTGCTGTATGGAGGTGCCTGTACCCTCTAGGTTAGCGTGCTGTATGGAGGTGCCTGTACCCTCTAGGTTAGCGTGCTGTATGGAGGTGCCTGTACCCTCTAGGTTAGCGTGCTGTATGGAGGTGCCTGTACCCTCTGCTGTAGGTTACCCTCTAGGTTAGCGTGCTGTATGGAGGTGCCTGTACCCTCTAGGTTAGCGTGCTGTATGGAGGTGCCTGTACCCTCTA
Organism: Oncorhynchus tshawytscha; assembly: GCF_018296145.1. NCBI lineage: Eukaryota > Metazoa > Chordata > Actinopteri > Salmoniformes > Salmonidae > Oncorhynchus > Oncorhynchus tshawytscha. The sequence goes on along the minus strand of NC_056457.1, from coordinate 24,624,659 downwards.
GGTTAGCGTGCTGTATGGAGGTGCCTGTACCCTCTAGGTTAGCGTGCTGTATGGAGGTGCCTGTACCTGTACCCTCTAGGTTAGCGTGCTGTATGGAGGTGCCTGTACCCTCTAGGTTAGCGTGCTGTATGGAGGTGCCTGTACCCTCTAGGTTAGCGTGCTGTATGGAGGTGCCTGTACCCTCTAGGTTAGCGTGCTGTATGGAGGTGCCTGTACCCTCTAGGTTAGCGTGCTGTATGGAGGTGCCTGTACCCTCTAGGTTAGCGTGCTGTATGGAGGTGCCTGTACCCTCTAGGTTAGCGTGCTGTATGGAGGTGCCTGTACCCTCTAGGTTAGCGTGCTGTATGGAGGTGCCTGTACCCTCTAGGTTAGCGTGCTGTATGGAGGTGCCTGTACCCTCTAGGTTAGCGTGCTGTATGGAGGTGCCTGTACCCTCTAGGTTAGCGTGCTGTATGGAGGTGCCTGTACCCTCTAGGTTAGCGTGCTGTATGGAGGTGCCTGTACCCTCTAGGTTAGCGTGCTGTATGGAGGTGCCTGTACCCTCTAGGTTAGCGTGCTGTATGGAGGTGCCTGTACCCTCTAGGTTAGCGTGCTGTATGGAGGTGCCTGTACCCTCTCTAGGTTAGCGTGCTGTATGTAGGTGCCTGTACCCTCTAGGTTGCTGTAGCGTGCTCTATGGAGGTGCCTGTACCCTCTAGGTTAGCGTGCTGTATGGAGGTGCATGTACCCTCTAGGTTAGCGTGCAGTATGGAGGTGCCTGTACCCTCTAGGTTAGCGTGCTCTATGGAGGTGCCTGTACCCTCTAGGTTAGCGTGCTGTATGGAGGTGCCTGTACCCTCTAGGTTAGCGTGCTGTATGGAGGTGCCTGTACCCTCTAGGTTAGCGTGCTGTATGGAGGTGCCTGTACCCTCTAGGTTAGCGTGCTGTATGGAGGTGCCTGTACCCTCTAGGTTAGCGTGCTGTATGGAGGTGCCTGTACCCTCTAGGTTAGCGTGCTGTATGGAGGTGCCTGTACCCTCTAGGTTAGCGTGCAGTATGGAGGTGCCTGTACCCTCTAGGTTAGCGTGCTGTATGGAGGTGCCTGTACCCTCTAGGTTAGCATGCAGTATGGAGGTGCCTGTACCCTCTAGGTTACCCTCTAGGTTAGCGTGCTGTATGGAGGTGCCTGTACCCTCTAGGTTAGCGTGCTGTATGGAGGTGCCTGTACCCTCTAGGTTAGCGTGCTGTATGGAGGTGCCTGTACCCTCTAGGTTAGCATGCTGTATGGAGGTGCCTGTACCCTCTAGGTTAGCGTGCTGTATGGAGGTGCCTGTACCCTCTAGGTTAGCATGCTGTATGGAGGTGCCTGTACCCTCTAGGTTAGCGTGCTGTATGATATTGTCAAATGCTTAATTGTGTACTGTTGATGTGCATTGGGTAAGTACCTTATTTATTTGCTTAGTTCATATTTAACAACTCTGTGGGGGCTGAACCCACACGATCATTGGGCACAACATGTTGCGACTCGAGGGGCAGTATTTTCATTTTTGGATAAAAAACGTTCCCGTTTTAAAACGGGATATCTTGTCACGACAAGATGCACGACTATGCATATAATTGACAGCTTTGGATAGAAAACACTCTGACGTTTCCACAACGGCAAAGATATTGTCCGCTGCGTTATGCTAATTCGTTTGAGGCGATGATTACGCTCCCGGATCCGGGTTTGAGAGTCGCAAGAAGTTTTAACGATCAAATAAATAGGAAAACAGTGGCCAGAATACATTGTGTGTGTGTGTGTGTGTGTGTTTTGCTTGTTTGTTTAGAGTGAAGGCGTATGGTTATTCTCTGTAGGTGTGTGTGTGTGTGTGTGTGTGTGTGTGTGTGTGTGTGTGTGTGTGTTTTGCTTGTTTGTTTAGAGTGAAGGCGTATGGTTATTCTCTGTAGGTGTGTGTGTGTGTGTGTGTGTGTGTGTGTTTTTTTTGCTTGTTTGTTTAGAGTGAAGGTGTATGGTTATTCTCTGTAGGTGTGTGTGTGTGTGTTTTGTTTGTTTAGACTGATTAGTAGCTTAGTCCTGACAGGTGAATCATTAACACCTCGGTGTGAAGGATGTTTGTATGCACGCGTGCGGCCGTGTGTGTGTGTGGGCGTTTGAACATTGGTGTGTGTGTGTGTGTGTGTGTGTGTGTGTGTGTGTGTGTGTGTGTGTGTGTGTGAGAGAGAGAGAATGTCCAGTGTGCATCATGTGTACACGGTATGTATTGTAATGATGCAGTACCGCAACGGTCCCAATGATTTATCATTGCTCTCCCAGGAAACATTGCAACTTTATTATTATCATGTTTTTTTTCCAGAGAGAATTACCCTGCAACTGGGGGCATACACAGTACCAGTCAAAGGTTTGGACACACCTACTCATTCAAGTGTTTTTCTTTATTTTTTACTATTTTCTACATTGTAGAATAACATTGAAGATATCAAAACCATGAAATAACACATATGGAATCATGTAGTAACCAAAAAAGTGTTAAACAAATCAAAATATATTTTATATTTGAGATTATTCAAAGTAGCCACCCTTTGCCTTGATGACAGCTATGCACACTCTTGGCATTCTCTCAACCAGCTTCACGTGTAATGCTTTTCCAACAGTCTTCCAACAGCACCACACATGCAGAGATCATCCGTTCAACTACTCTGGGACTCATCAGACCAAAGGACCGATTTCCACCGGTCTAATAATGTCCATTGCTCGTGTTTCATGGCCCAAGCAAGTCTCTTCTTATTATTGGTATCCTTTAGTAGTGGTTTCTTTGCAGCAATTCGACCATGAAGGCCTGATTCACGCAGTCTCCTCTGAACAGTTGATGTTGAGATGTCTGTTATTTGAACTCTGTGAAGCATTTACTTGGGCTGCAATGTCTGATGCTGGTAACTCTAATGACCTTATCTTCTGCAGCAGAGGTAACTCTGGGTCTTCCTTTCCTGTGATGGTCCTCATGAGAGCCAGTTTCATCAAAGCGCTTGATGGTTTTTGAGACTGCACTTGAAGAAACGTTCAAAGTTCTTGACATTTTCCGGATTGACTGACCTTCGTGTCTTAAAGTAATGATGGACTGTCATTTCTCTTTGCTTATTTGAGCTGTTCTTTTCATAATATGGACTTGGTCTTTTACCAAATAGGGCTATCTTCTGTATACCACCCCTACCTTGTCACAACACAACTGATTGGCTCAAACCCATTAAGAAGGAAAGAAATTCCACAAATTAACTTTTAACAAGGCACACCTGTTAATTGAAATGCATTCCAGGTGACTACCTCATGAAGCTGGTTGAGAGAATGCCAAGAGTGTGCAAAGCTGTCATCAAGACAACGGGTGGCTACTTTGAAGAATCTCAATTCCATATGTGTTATTTCATAGTTTTGATGTCTTCACTATTATTCTACAATGTAGAAAATAGTACAAATAAAGAAAAATCCTTGAATGAGTAGGTGTGTCCAAACTTTTGAATGGTACTGTATGCTTAGGATATTTGATAGAGTGCCTTTCAAAGCACAAAAATACAGTGGTATTGCAATGCATTTGCAGTAAATGCAAGACATTCATAATGACACATAGTTTATGGTGTTTAGTAATAAAAGATATTAAGAGAAACCAAGAGTATGAAGATATATAAATAAATACAACCTGATTGATAATGTGATGTGCATGCCCAGGGGTCAGAGTTCCACATGGATCAACCCTGAAGTGTTCTGAAGTGCTCCAATTCCTCTTGTCCAATGCTTCTTCACTGTTGTCATCTAGTTCTGTGAAATTGTTTTCCACACATCATTTTTTGACCTGTCCTAGGATCAGCTTGAAAATGAGCAAAAAGACACAAAGAGAGGGAGAGAGAGTAAGAGAGAGAAAATGGGATAGTATTATTTTTAGCCTCTGATTGTTTCTCTTGTGTTTTTGTGCTATGTTACCCTACCTCGAAAGGTAAGCTGGATCGAATCCCTGAGCTGACAAGGTAAAAATCTGTCGTTCTGCCCCTGAGCAAGGCAGTTAACCCACTGTTCCCCGGGCGCCAAAGACGTGGATGACGATTAAGGCGGCTCTCCGCACCTCTCTGATTCAGAGTGTCACGTTCTGACCATAGTTCTGTTATTTTATTCTTTGTTGTAGTATGGTCAGGGCGTGAGTTGGGGTGGGCAGTCTGTTTGTTTTTCTATGTTGGGTTTTGTGTTTAGCCTAGTATGGTTCTCAATCAGAGGCAGGTGTCGTTAGTTGTCTCTGATTGAGAATCATACTTAGGTAGCCTGGGTTTCACTTTTGGTTTGTGGGTGTTTGTTTTCCGTGTGAGTGTTTGGTCCACACAATACTGTTTCGGTTTTCGTTCGTTCACTTTATTGTTTTGTATTTCAGTGTTCAGTTCGTTTCATTAAAGATTACATCATGAACACTTACTACGCTGCGCTTTGGTCCGATTCTTACTCCTCCTCAGACGAAGAGGAGGAAATCCGTTACACAGAGGGGTTGGGTTAAATGTGGAAGACACATTTTAGTTGAATGCATTCAGTTGTACAACTGACTAGGGATCCCCCTTTCCATTGGCCTTTATTCCACACCCCTTCGGCGTGAGAAGAAAATGTATAATTACGTTGATGTGGATAAACAATGGTGATGGCAGTAGGCTGGTTGTAGTGAAACGTGTTGTCTCATCAGTGCCTGAAACGGTGTGCCCCCTAATTACTGTTCCCTCTCTGTCACCGCCTCTACTCTCTCTGTTTGCACATGCTCATTACGCATTATTGGCATATAACACAAGGTTGATACAGGTTTTAATCAAAGCTTTAAAATCAAAAATCAAATCAAATGTATTTATAAAGCCCTTCGTACATCAGCTGATATCTCAAAGTGCTGTACAGAAACCCAGCCTAAAACCCCAAACAGCAAGCAATGCAGGTGTAGAAGCACGGTGGCTAGGAAAAACTCCCTAGAAAGGCCAAAACCTAGGAAGAAACCTATATAGGAACCAGGCTATGTGGGGTGGCCAGTCCTCTTCTGGCTGTGCCGGGTGGAGATTATAACAGAACATGGCCAAGATGTTCAAATGTTCATAAATGACCAGCATGGTCGTATAATAATAAGGCAGAACAGTTGAAACTGGAGCAGCAGCACGGTCAGATGGACTGGGGACAGCAAGGAGTCATCATGTCAGGTAGTCCTGGGGCATGGTCCTAGGGCTCAGGTCCTCCGAGAGAGAGAAAGAAGGAGAGAATTAGAGAACGCACACTTAGATTCACACAGGACACCGAATAGGACAGGAGAAGTACTCCAGATATAACAAACTGACCCTAGCCCCCCGACACATAAACTACTGCAGCATAAATACTGGAGGCTGAGACAGGAGGGGTCAGGAGACACTGTGGCCCCATCTGAGGACACCCCCAGACAGGGCCAAACAGGAAGGATATAACCCCACCCACTTTGCCAAAGCACAGCCCCTACACCACTAGAGGGATATCTTCAACCACCAACTTACCATCCTGAGACAGGGCTGAGTATAGCCCACAAAGATATCCGCCATGGCACAACCCAAGGGGGGGCGCCAACCCAGGCAGGATGACCACATCAGTGAATCAACCTACTCAGGTGACGCACCCCTTCCAGGGACGGCATGAGAGAGCTCCAGTAAGCCAGTGACTCAGCCCCTGTAATAGGGTTAGAGGCAGAGAATCCCAGTGGAAAGAGGGGAACCGGCCAGGCAGAGACAGCAAGGGCGGTTCGTTGCTCCAGAGCATTTCCGTTCACCTTCCCACTCCTGGGCCAGACTACACTCAATCATATGACCCACTGAAGAGATGAGTCTTCAGTAAAGACTTAAAGGTTGAGACCGAGTTTGCGTCTCTGACATGGGTAGGCAGACTGTTCCATAAAAATGGAGCTCTATAGGAGAAAGCCCTGCCTCCAGCTGTTTGCTTAGAAATTCTAGGGACAATTAGGAGGCCTGCGTCTTGTGACCGTAGCGTACGTGTAGGTATGTACGGCAGGACCAAATCAGAGAGATAGGTAGGAGCAAGCCCATGTAATGCTTTGTAGGTTAGCAGTAAAACCTTGAAATCAGCCCTTGCTTTGACAGGAAGCCAGTGTAGAGGCTAGCACTGGAGTAATATGATCAACATTTTTGGTTCTAGTCAGGATTCTAGCAGCCGTATTTAGCACCAACTGAAGTTTATTTAGTGCTTTATCCGGGTAGCCGGAAAGTAGAGCATTGCCGTAGTCTAACCTAGAAGTGATAATTTTTCTGCATCATTTTTGGACAGAAAGTTTCTGATTTTTGCAATGTTACGTAGATGGAAAAAAGCTGTCCTTGAAATGGTCTTGATATGTTCTTCAAAAGAGAGATCAGGGTCCAGAGTAACGCCGAGGTCCTTCACAGTTTTATTTGAGACGACTGTACAACCATTAAGATTAATTGTCAGATTCAACAGAAGATCTCTTTGTTTCTTGGGACATAGAACAAGCATCTCTGTTTTGTCCGAGTTTAAAAGTAGAAAGTTTGCAGCCATCCACTTCCTTATGTCTGAAACACATGCTTCTAGCAAAGGCAATTTTGGGGCTTCACCATGTTTCATTGAAATGTACAGCTGTGTGTCATCCGCATAGCAGTGAAAGTTAACATTATGTTTTCGAATAACATCCCCAAGAGGTAAAATATATAGTGAAAACAATAGTGGTCCTAAAACGGAACCTTGAGGAACACCGAAATTTACAGTTGATTTGTCAGAGGACAAACCATTCACAGAGACAAATTGATATCTTTCCGACAGATAAGATCTAAACCAGGCCAGAACTTGTACGTGTAGACCAATTTGGGTTTCCAATCTCTCCAAAAGAATGTGGTGATCGATGGTATCAAAAGCAGCACTAAGGTCTAGGAGCACGAGGACAGATGCAGAGCCTCGGTCCGATGCCACCTTCACAAGTGCCGTCTCAGTGCTATGATGGGGTCTAAAACCAGACTGAAGCATTTCGTATACATTGTTTGTCTTCAGGAAGGCAGTAAGTTGCTGCGCAACAGCCTTTTCTAAAATTTTTGAGAGGAATGGAAGATTCGATATAGGCCGATAGTTTTTTATATTTTCTGGGTCAAGGTTTGGCTTTTTCAAGAGAGGCTTTATTACTGTCACTTTTAGTGAGTTTGGTACACATCCAGTGGATAGAGAGCCGTTTATTATGTTCAACATAGGAAGGCCAAGCACAGGAAGCAGCTCTTTCAGTAGTTTAGTTGGAATAGGGTCCAGTATGCAGCTTGAAGGTTTAGAGGCCATGATTATTTTCATCATTGTGTCAAGAGATATATTACTAAAACACTTGAGCGTCTCTCTTGATCCTAGGTCCTGGGAGAGATGTGCAGACTCAGGACAACTGAGCTTTGAAGGAATACGCAGATTTAAAGAGGAGTCCGTAATTTGCTTTCTAATAATCATAATCTTTTCCTCAAAGAAGTTCATGAATTTATCACTGCTAAAGTGAAAGTCATCCTCTCTTGGGGAATGCTGCTTTTTAGTTAGCTTTGCGACAGTATCAAAAAGGAATTTCGGATTGTTCTTATTTTCCTCAATTAAGTTAGAAAAATAGGATGATCGAGCAGCAGTAAGGGCTCTTCGGTACTGCACGGTACTGTCTTTCCAAGCTAGTCGGAAGACTTCCAGTTTGGTGTGGCACCATTTCCGTTCCAATTTTCTGGAAGCTTGCTTCAGAGCTCGGGTATTTTCTGTGTACCAGGGAGCTAGTTTCTTATGAGAAATGTTTTTAGTTTTTAGGGGTGCAACTGCATCTAGGGTATTGCGCAAGGTTAAATTGAGTTCCTCAGTTAGGTGGTTAACTGATTTTTGTCCTCTGGCGTCCTTGGGTAGACAGAGGGAATCTGGAAGGACATCAAGGAATCTTTGTGTTGTCTGTGAATTTATAGCACAACTTTTGATGTTCCTTGGTTGGGGTCTGAGCAGATTATTTGTTGCAATTGCAAATGTAATAAAATGGTGGTCCGATAGTCCAGGATTATGAGGAAAAACATTAAGATCCACAACATTTATTCCATGGGACAAAACTAGGTCCAGCGTATGACTGTGACAGTGAGTGGATCCAGAGACATGTTGGACAAAACCCACTGAGTCGATGATGGCGCCGAAAGCCTTTTGGAGTGGGTCTGTGGACTTTTCCATGTGAATATTAAAGTCACCAAAGATTAGAATATTATCTGCTATGACTACAAGGTCCGATAGGAATTCAGGGAACTCAGTGAGGAAGGAACGCTGTATATGGCCCAGGAGGCCTGTAAACAGTAGCTATAAAAAGTGATTGAGTAGGCTGCATAGATTTCATGACTAGAAGCTCAAAAGACGAAAACGTCATTTTTTTTTTTGTAAATTGAAATTTGCTATCGTAAATGTTAGCAACACCTCCGCCTTTGCGGGATGCACGGGGGATATGGTCACTAGTGTAGCCAGGAGGTGAGGCCTCATTTAACACAGTAAATTCATCAGGCTTAAGCCATGTTTCAGTCAGGCCAATCACATCAAGATTATGATCAGTGATTAGTTCATTGACTATAATTGCTTTTGAAGTAAGGGATCTAACATTAAGTAGCCCTATTTTGAGATGTGAGGTATCATGATCTCTTTCAATACTGACAGGAATGGAGGTGGTCTTTATCCTAGTGAGATTGCTAAGGCGAACACCGCCATGTTTAGTTTTGCCCAACCTAGGTCGAGGCACAGACACAGTCTCAATGGTGATAGCTGAGCTGACTACACTGACTGTGCTAGTGGCAGACTCCACTATGCTGGCAGGCTGGCTAACAGCCTGCTGCCTGGCCTGCACCCTATTTCATTGTGGAGCTAGAGGAGTTAGAGCCCTGTCTATGTTGGTAGATAAGATGAGAGCACCCCTCCAGCTAGGATGGAGTCCGTCACTCCTCAGCAGGTCAGGCTTGGTCCTGTTTGTGGGTGAGTCCCAGAAAGAGGGCCAATTATCTACAAATTCTATCTTTTGGGAGGGGCAGAAAACAGTTTTCAACCAGCGATTGAGTTGTGAGACTCTGCTGTAGAGCTCATCACTCCCCCTAACTGGGAGGGGGCCAGAGACAATTACTCGATGCCGACACATCTTTCTAGCTGATTTACACGCAGAAGCTATGTTGCGCTTGGTGATCTCTGACTGTTTCATCCTAACATCGTTGGTGCCGACGTGTATAACAATATCTCTATACTCTCTACACTCGCCAGTTTTAGCTTTAGCCAGCACCATCTTCAGATTAGCCTTAACGTCGGTAGCACTGCCCCCTGGTAAACAGTGTATGATCGCTGGATGATTTGTTTTAAGTCTAATACTGCGGGTAATGGAGTCGCCAATGACTAGAGTTTTCAATTTGTCAGAGCTAATGGTGGGAAGCTTCGGCGTCTCAGACCCGTAACGAGAGGAGTAGAGACCAGAGAAGACTCGGCCTCTGACTCCGACTAGCTGCTTAATGGGGAAAACCGGTTGAAAGTTTCTGTCGGCTGAATGAGCGATACCGGTTGAGCGTTCCTACAGCATTTCCTTCCAGAAACCGTGAGAAAGTTGTCCGGCTGCGGGGACTGTGCCAGGGGATTTATACTACTATCTGTACTTACTGGTGGCACAGACGCTGTTTCATCCTTTCCTACACTGAAATTACCCTTGCCTAACGATTGCGTCTGAAGCTGGGCTTGTAGCACAGCTATCCTCGCCATAAGGCGAGTACAGCGACTGCAATTAGAAGGCATCATGTTAATGTTACTACTTAGCTTCGGCTGTTGGAGGTCCTGACGAATCGTGTCCAGATAAAGCGTCCGAAGTGAAAAAGTTGAGGGAAAAAATATATATATATAAATGGTAATTAAAAAGTAAAAACCGTAAAGTTGTCAGGTAGCAAAATAGGTTGGCAACAAAACACACAGCAACTCGAAAACAAGTCTGCAAGTTGTGACCGGAAATGACGTCACCAAGCTGTACAAAGATGCTGATGCTGGTCATATTGCTGAATAGTCAAATTGAGTAATTGCGAAACAGTTTCAATATAAAAGAGCTTTGTTTGCTGTTCCATTGTGGGTCTTGACATCGCAGTCTTAGTGCTTCCTTCTCTTTCTGTTAACTTTTAATTTATCAAACTTTTTTGGCGTCTGTCTTTTACAAACTTTTTTTCTCCCCCTTTTGTTTCTTCCTCTAACTTTCCAACTTCTTTGGCTTCTCCCTCTTACAAATTGTCTGTGTGAGCTATGTCCAGGTACACAGCGGTGGTGATGCCTGTCCTCTACAACACCACACACAGCTCCAGGAAGCGGGTCTCGGCCATGATCGCGACAGTATGGATCCTGGCCTTCGCTGTCTCCTGCCCCCTTCTGTTCGGATTCAACACATCAGGTGAGACACGTGAGTACAGGTGAGACGCACCCACACCCCCTTGCACATGTCAGACACGCCAGTGTAGATGAGATGGATGCCCAGTTTGAAATGAACCCCTAGCCAGCAAGGCCCTATAACCCTGTACTACTTCCTCATAGATCTGGAAGGATCGGATGGGTATAATATGGTAGCTGCGCCACCAAACCCTTTGGTTGGCTTGGGAGTGTTACCACCACATTGCTTTCGCCCATCCAGTCCTTTTAGACATTTACAGGACATGTTGAGGCCGTTGTGGCTATTGAGACGGATTTGGGAATAGGCAACAGTCAACGGAACAGATGAGACACACCTTCAAAGAATAGGTAATGGAAGCAGAATTCTGTCCGATACTGCTATACAGACACCACAGAACAGGTGAGATATTAGACTTCACAGGCGAAGAACAGGTGAGATATTAAACCCCACTGGTGAACTACACCAGAACAGGGGACTTGCTTATCTCCAGTCAGGGTTTGGTAGTAGTACTAGGTTGGGAAGGAGAGGACCTCCAGTCAGGGTTTGGTAGTAGTACTAGGTTGGGAAGGAGAGGACCTCCAGTCAGGGTTTGGTAGTAGTACTAGGTTGGGAAGGAGAGGACCTCCAGTCAGGGTTTGGTAGTAGTACTAGGTTGGGAAGGAGAGGACCTCCAGTCAGGGTTTGGTAGTAGTACTAGGCTGAGAAGGAGAGGACCTCCAGTCAGGGTTTGGTAGTAGTACTAGGCTGGGAAGGTGAGGACCTCCAGTCAGGGTTTGGTAGTAGTACTAGGCTGGGAAGGAGAGGACCTCCAGTCAGGGTTTGGTAGTAGTACTAGGCTGGGAAGGAGAGGACCTCCAGTCAGGGTTTGTAGTAGGCTGGGAGTACTAGGCTGGGAAGGTGAGGACCTCCAGTCAGGGTTTGGTAGTAGTACTAGGTTGGGAAGGAGAGGACCTCCAGTCAGGGTTTGGTAGTAGTACTAGGCTGGGAAGGTGAGGACCTCCAGTCAGGGTTTGGTAGTAGTACTAGGCTGGGAAGGAGAGGACCTCCAGTCAGGGTTTGGTAGTAGTACTAGGCTGGGAAGGAGAGGACCTCCAGTCAGGGTTTGGTAGTAGTACTAGGTTGGGAAGGAGAGGACCTCCAGTCAGGGTTTGGTAGTAGTACTAGGCTGGGAAGGTGAGGACCTCCAGTCAGGGTTTGGTAGTAGTACTAGGTTGGGAAGGAGAGGAGCTCCAGTCTTAGTCAGTCAGTCTCCCTCCTAGGGTCCTTGTGGGGTGAATCATGCACTATTAATCTAGAGCAAACAGTGTTCAATCACGTCCGAATGAACACAGAGCTAACATGCAATTTGCATACTCCACAACAAGGGGTCAATGCCACTAATAGAAACGGGCCAATTTTCAGAATATGGAATGCTTCTCAACCCATGGATTTAAGTGGAGATTTAACAAAATGTGTCAATGCTACCTGGTTTGAGCAGGTAGCATTTTACCAATGTGTATCAAACATTTTTAAATTAAGTGTTGGAAATAACAGATAACACTTACTACAGTTATCTTGCTAGTTGGCCGTACGAGCGGTGCTGAAAAGAGACGTGTTGTTGATGTGCATTGTTTAGTAATTTGAACATAGTGATTTTCTTCGTCTTCTCTCAGACGACCCGACGGTGTGCTCCATCTCCAACCCTGACTTTGTAATCTACTCGTCGGTGGTGTCCTTCTACCTGCCCTTCATCGTCACCCTGCTGGTGTACATCCGCATCTACATCTTCCTCAGGAAGAGGAGGAAGAGGATTGCCATCCGCCAGGGCAGCAGCGGGAAGGACCAGCCAGGTTCGACCCAGCCCTCCGCGGTGAGAACACAGTCATGTGGTCCCACAGTGACTGTGCAAATGAACATGGAAGTGAGTGCATTCACTCTCATACAACACGCACATACAAACACATATGCACGCATCAGCCTAGCAGTTAAGAGTGTTGGGCCTGTAACCAAAAGGTCGCCGGTTCGAATCCCCAAGCCAACTAGATGAAAAATCTGCCAATGTGCCCTTGAGCAGGGCACTTAACCCTAATTGCTCCTGTAAGTCGTTCTGGATAAGAGCGTCTGGTAAAATGTCAAATGTAAGGATTTCCTTATAGAAGAGATAGCAAGCTCAATGTGACATGAAAAAATAAATAATCAAACCTGCACGCTCACATCAACATTTCACTCATGAATAGCCAATGTCACAAGTGGCATCTGTCATGGTGATGTCAATGTCCACCACCATTCTATAAAACGTGCACAATTGCCATGGAAACGGAGTGAGGCGATTATCCAGATATTAGGTTGGCGTAGTTACAGAAGTGACAATGATAAAACCTCTCCAAGGAGCTGCTGTGAGCTCCGCTCTGCTGTCTGGGTGACCTGGCTCCATGTGATGTAGATAGGGGAATGTATCTGTGATGTGAGAGTTGAACAGGCTCAGTTCAGGTTATATGATCATGTGGGATCTGAGGAGCCATAGGCTTGGGGAGTTTCTTTGATCATTGCAGTCACGATCAGTCAGTTTCAGGGTCATTTCTGTTACACTCGAGGTTTCAGGGTAATTTCCGTTACACCCAAGGTTTCTGGGTCATTTCCGTTACACCCGAGGTTTCAGGGTCATTTCCGTTACACCCGAGGTTTCAGGGTCATTTCCGTTACACTAGAGGTGACTAAGGTCATGTCCATGATGTGACGGGAGCAGGTGGAAAGATTGTAGGACACACTATGTTACAGTCCATTTTTGACCTATACTTAATAACAAAAACATAAACGCAACATGCAACAATTTCAAGATTTTACTGAGGTATAGTTCATATCAGAAAATCAGTCAATGGAAATTAATTAATTAGACCCTAGTATATGGATTTCACATGACTGAGCAAGGGTGCAGCCAATGGTGGGCCTTGGAGGGCATAGGCCCACCCACTTGGGAGCAAGGCCCACCCACTGAGGAGCCAGGCCCAGCCAATCAGAATTAGTTTTCTCCCACAAAAGGGCTTGAGAAAACGCATGTGGTGTTCCTGGGCTGGCATGGTTACACATGGTCTGAGGTTGTGAGGCCGGTTGGACGTACTGCCAAATTCTCTAAAACGACGTTGGAGGCAGTTTATGGTAGAGAAATTAACATTCAATTATCTGGCAACAGCTCTGGTGGACATTCCTGCATTCCCTCAAAACTTGAGACATCTGTGGCATTGTGTTGTGTGACAAACCTGCTAATTTCAAAGTGGCCTTTTATTGTCCCCAGCACAAGGTGCACCTGCAGGCGGGCGGGCCTGCGTGCGTCCATGTCATTATTCTGTGCTCATGAAACATGGGACCAACACTTTATGTTGCGTTTATATTTTTTTCAATGTAAATCACATTGTCAAACAAATGGTAATTACATGATAATTCTAAACAAATGACTATTTTGTTATTTGGGATTCAGTAAAATAGGCCATTCAATTATTTTTATTTCAAAAAGTGCCAATTGTTACCAGATAATTGTCTTAGTTACCAAGCAACACCATCTGGAGGGAAGTCAAATAACTAGGATTGTATTAGTGACATGCATCCTTAATTTGAGTGGCGGATTGTGGAATCATTTCCAGTATTTAAGCCCAGGTTTGGATCATATTCATTATGGGATGGTTGTGTAGTCAGGAGAAATCTGGGATGAGGGAACTAACAGAGTAGAGTGCTGTTTGGGAATGTTAGAACGGGGGTTAGTTCCAGCTAAGTGGAGCAACATTTGATATGGAGACAAGAGCCCCTGTTTATTTTAGCATTAAAGAATGTCGTTTTTTCTCACCTTCTAATTTTATTAGAGTCAAGCAGAGTTTACCTCAAGATCATCAGCAACACAGCAGGCAAAGATATTGAGAATCCGGTTTAAGTTGTTGGAGGGCCCTGTGACACAGGCGGTTTAGTTAACAGCTACTAGATGGATGGGTGGATGGATGGGTGGGTGGGTGGATGGGTGGGGGGATGGGAGGGTGCTGACTGCTGGAAGAAAGTTGTTTACCTTTTGAAGGGTGAGTCAGGTGTGATATTTCCTCTCTGCCACCCCTCTCTCCCTCCTCTCCCCATCTCTCTCTCCCTCTCTCTTGCCTCATGTGTGTTTACCTGTTGAAGGATGAGTCAGTCATCATTTGTATCTCTCTCTCAATCCCTGTCTCTCCATTCATCTCTCTCTCCCAGGAAAAGTGTCTGCAGGAGGAGTCCCCCAAGGAGAACAGAGACCTGTCCCCCATTAGGATCAAAGTGGTAAGAGCTGTGTGTGTGTGTGTGTGTGTGTGTGTGTGTGTGTGTGTGTGTGTGTGTGTGTGTGTGTGTGTGTGTGTGTGTGTGTGTGTGTGTGTGTGTGTGTGTGTGTGTGTGTGTGTGTGTGTGTGTGTGTGTGTGTGTGTGTGTGTGTGTGTGTTTGTGTGTGTGTGTGTGTGTGCCTTTGTAAATTCCTGTGTTTACAGTGTGTTGGAAAGTATGAGGAAGAGTACTGGAGATGAATAGAAACAGATACATAGATAGATAAACCTGAGTTTTTGGATGACTTGAGTGTGTGTGGGTGGGCGTGTGTGTGTGGGTGTGTGTGTCTGCATGTGCCCATGTCATTAGTCTGTGCTAGCCCCCGGGCTGTGAGGGAGCTGAAAGTCTTAATTCTGATACCGGGCTCCTCTCCTCGCCTCACTGCCACTAAACTCGCAGGCTCTGGATGTTTATTTGTCACACCAATCCAAAGGGCTGCGAGACATCAAAGATGGAGCAAATGACAAGCTTTAATTCCCCCCTGTAAACAGGGCTGCGAGGCTCGCCTGTTATACGCAAGTTTAGACTGACAGGCGGAAACATGAGGAACAGGAAGGAAGAAGCAGTGAACCAGGAAGGGGCGGGGTCCCTGACAGGGTGGGGCGGAGATCAGGACAGAGACATGTGGAATCATGAATAAATGTCAGAGAGTCGGGTCAGCTGGTGTCCCAGGTCTGAATCAATCCCTTATTATAGGGGAAATATGAAAGCGAACAGCTGCATCTAAATTTCAGGCAGGGCCGGTTTCCCAAAAGCATCTTAATGTTAAGTTAATCTTAGAACCTATAAAATGAACTTAACCTTAAGATGCTTTTGGAAAACCGGGCCCTGATCAACAGTATGGTTGTCTATGGACCAGATCATGGCAAAGATGGCGCCGGAGAGGATGACTGACGTTTTATCGGCTCTTAACCAACCATGCTATTTTGTTACTTTTTTCACATTGTTTGTAACTTATTTTGTATGTTTCTGCTACCGTCTCTTATGGAAAGAGCTTCTGTACATCAGAACAGCGATTACTCACCAAGAATTAGTCTAAGAATTTTTTTCTTTAATGAGTCGGGAAGGATATACTTCAAAAACCTGAACAGGCCCTCATCGTCGTCATCTGCTGGAGAAAGAAACTGAGATTTCGCTGAAAGAGATCGGGGTGCCATTTGGCAAATCTGACCATAATTCTATCCTCTGGATTCCTGCTTACAAGCAAAAATGAAAGCAGGAAGCATCCGTCACTCTGTCTATAAAAAAGTGATCAGATGAAGCAGATGTTAAACTACAGGACTATTTTGCTAGCACAGACGGGAATATGTTCTGGGATTCCTCTGATGGCATTGAGGAATACACCACCTCAGTCACTGGCTTCATCAATAAGTGCATCAATGACGTCGTTCCCACAGTGACTGTACATACATACCCCAACCAGATGCCATGGATTACAGGCAACATTCGCACTGAGCTAAAGAGTAGAGCTGCCGCTTTCAATGAGCAGGACTCTAACCCGGAAGCTTATAAGAAATCCGGCTATACCCTCCGATAAAAACAATCAAACAGGCAAAGCTTCAACACACGACTAAGATTGAATCGTACTACACCAGCTCCGACACTCGTCCTGATGTGGCAGGGCTTGCAAACTATTACGGACTATAAAGGAAAGCACAGCTGAGAACTGCCCAGTGACACAAGCCTACCAGATGAGCGAAATAACTTCTATGCTCGCTTCGAGGCAAGTAACACTGAAACATGCATGAAAGCATCAGCTGTTCCGGACGACTGCTCTCCGCAACCAGTAAGACCTTTAAACAGGTCAACATTCATTACCAGGACGTGTACTCCGAGCATGTGCTGAACAACTGGAAAGTGTCGTCACAGACATTTTCAACCTCTCTCTGTCTGAGTCTTTAATACTAACATGTTTCAAGCAGACCACCATAGTCCCTGTGCCCAATAACACTAGTGTAACCTGCCTAAATGACTATCGACCCGTAGCACTCACGTCTGTAGCCATGAAGTTCTTTGAAAGGCTGGTCATGGCTCACATCAACACCCTTATCCCAGAAACCCTAGACCCACTCCAATTTGCATACCGCCCCAACAGATCCACAGATGATGCAATCTCTACACTGCCCTTTCCCACCTGGACAAAAGGAACACCAATGTGAGAATGCTATTCATTGACTACAGCTCAGCGTTCACCGCCGTAGTACTCTCAAAGCTCATCACTAAGATAAGCACCCTGGGACTAAACACCTCCCTCTGCAACTGGATCCTGGACTTCCTGGCAGGCCGTCCCCAGGGGGTAATGGTAAGTGAACAACACAACCGCCACACTGATCCTCAACACAGGGGCCCCTCAGGGGTGCGTGCTCAGTCCCCTCCTGTACTCCCTGTTCACTCATGACTGCACGGCCAGGCTCGACTCCAACACCATCATTAAGTTTGCCGATGACACAACAGTGGATCACCGACAACGATGAGACAGCCTATAGGGAGGAGGTCAGAGACCTGACCGTGTGGTGCAAGGACAACAACCTCTCCCTCAATGTGATCAAGACAAAGGAGTTGATTGTTTGACTAAAGGAAAAGGAGGACGAGCACACACCCATTTTCATCGACAGGGCTGTAGTGGAGCAGGGTGAGCGCTTCAAGTTCCTTGGCGTCCACATCACCAACAAACTAACATGGTCCAAGCACACCAAGACAGTCATGAAGAGGGCACGACAAAACCTATTCCCCCTCAGGAGACTGAAAAGATTTGGCATGGGTCCTCAGATCCTCAAAAGGTTTTACAGCTGCACCATCGAAAGCATCCTAAGGGTTGCATCACTGCCTGGTATGGCAACTGCTCGGCCTCCGACTGCAAGGCACTACAGAGGGTAGTGCGTACGCCAAGCTTCCTGCCATCCAGGACCTCTATACCAGGCGGTGTCACCAAGCTTCCTGCCATCCAGGACCTCTATACAAGGTGGTGTCAGAGGAAGGCCCTAAAAATGGTCAAAGACTCCAACTACCCTAGTCATAGACTGTTCTCTCTGCTACCACATGGCAAGCGGTACCGGAGGGCCAAGTCTAGGTCTAAGAGGCTTCTAAACAGCTTCTACCCCCAAGCCATAAGGCTCCTGAACATCTAATCAAATGGCTACCCAGGCTATTTGCATTGCCCCCCCCCAACCCGCCCTTCTATGCTGCATAGTCATTTTAATAACTCTATCTACATGTACATATTACCTCGACACTGTGCCCCAGCACATTGACTCTGTAGCGGTACCCCCTGTATATAGCCCCACTATTGTTATTTGACTGCTGCTCTTTAATTATTTGTTATTCTTAGCTCTTACTTTTTTTTAGGTATTTTCTTAAAACTGTATTGTTGGTTAAAGGCTTGTAAGTAAGCATTTCTCTGTAAAGTCTACAGCTGTTGTATTCGGCGCATGTGACAAATAAAATTTGATTTGATTTAATCAACGGTAAGGTTGTCTAGGGACCAGATCAACAGTATTCCTGCCTATGACTTTCTTCTCTGTATATATCAATGATGTCGCTCTTGCTGCTGGTGAGTCTCTGATCCACCTCTAAGCAGACGACACCATTCTGTATACTTCTGACCCTTCTTTGGACACTGTGTTAACAACCCTCCAGACGAGCTTCAATGCCATACAACTCTCCTTCCGTGGCCTCCAATTGCTCTTAAATACAAGTAAAACTAAATGCATGCTCTTCAACCGATCGCTGCCTGCACCTGCCCGCCCGTCCAGCATCACTACTCTGGACGGTTCTTACTTAGAATATGTGGACAACTACAAATACCTAGGTGTCTGGTTAGACTGTAAACTCTCCTTCCAGACTCACATAGAACATCTCCAATCCAAAGTTAAATCTAGAAGTGGCTTCCTATTTCGCAACAAAGCATCCTTCACTCATGCTGCCAAACATACCCTCGTAAAACTGACCATCTTACCGATCCTCGACTTTGGCGATGTCATTTAAAAAATAGCCTCCAACACTCTACTCAACAAATTGGTTGCAGTCTATCACAATGCCTTCCGTTTTGTCACCAAAGCCCCATATACTACCCACCACTGCGACCTGTACGTTCTCGTTGGCTGGCCCTCACTTCATACTCGTCGCCAAACCCACTGGCTCCAGGTCATGTACAAGACCCTGCTAGGTAAAGTCCCGCCTTATCCTTGCTCGCTGGTCACCATAGCTGCACCCACCCGTAGCATGTGTTCCAGCAGGTATATCTCACTTGTCACCCCCAAAGCCAATTCCTCCTTTGGCTGCCTCTCTTTCCAGTTCTCTGCTGCCAATGACTGGAACAAACTACAAAAATCTCTGAAACTGGAAACAATTGTCTCCCTCACTAGCTTTAAGCACCAGCTGTCAGAGCAGCTCACAGATCACTACACCTGTACATAGCCCATCTCTAAATAGCCCAAACAACTACCTCTTCCCCTACTATATTTATTTATTTTGCTCCTTTGCACCCCACTATTTCTACTTTGCACACTCATCTACTGTCAAATCTACCATTACAGTGTTTTAATTGCTATATTGTATTTACTTCGCCACCATGGCCTATTTATTGCCTTTACCTCCCTTATCTCACCTCATTGGCTCACATTGTATATAGACTTATTTTTCTACTGTATTATTGACTGTATGTTTGTTTTACTCCATGTGTAACCCTGTGTTGTTAGATGTATCGCACTGCTTTGCTTTATCTTGGCCAGGTCGCAGTTGTAAATGAGAACTTGTTCTCAACTTGCCTACCTGGTTAAATAAAGGTGAAAAAAATAAAAATCTTGCCTATGGACCAGATCAACAGTAAGGGCATTGCTCAGCACCTTCCAATGTGACTGACTGTGTTCCTTTCAGGAGAGTATAGAGCCGGCAGGGCCCCCTAAAGCTCACCTCCTGTCTGGGTGTCTGCGGCGTAAGCGTCCCCGGACGGCCCCTGTGGAGAACACACTGCTGCCCCCGGTGGACATCCAGAACTACTGCAGCATCAGCCACGCCTCCTGCGGCCGCACTGAGTACGACCGCGCCGAGGAAGAGGTGGCCAAAGCGAAAGAGCGTATTCCTGTGCGGAGGAGCTGCGAGGTCAAGGAGCTGTCCAATGGACGCATTCACACGGCACTCCGTCCCGCCCCCCACTCCCAGTCCCTGACCAGCCAACAACAACATCGAGTCAGGAGCATGCAGAACAGGGAGAAGAAGGCTACGCAGATGCTGGCCATTGTGCTTGGTGAGTAGCTCTACTGTTTGTATTAGGCCTATCACCATCTGTATAATGTTCTTAGCTCTATTAACTCTACCATGTGATTTGACTGAGAACACGTTGACCATGAGAATGGACCAGTAATTCGTAGAACATAGAAAAAAATTGTTAAGCTATTGCTAAAGTACATTACATGTGCGTCAGTGAGGCTGCTGAGGGGAGAACGGCTCATAATAATGGCCGGAACAGAGAAAATGGAATGGCATGGAAACCATGTGTTTGATACCATTCCAGGGTAGTAATTACCCAGAGCCCATCCTCCCCAATTAAGGTGCCACCAACCTCTTGTGAAGTGCATTGATGGAATGCACTTTAGGGATCTAGTGAGTGACTATGTCTTTTTTTTAAATAAAAAGGTCAAATGTTAGTGCACTGTTAAAATGAAGTGCTCTATAACACAAAAACTAGTGGCAACTGAGCTGCCACCACCTTACAAACAGATCCTTGACTTGGCTGGAGTATTGAAACACGTGGTTCTGAGGGTATTGGGACAGCTTTAAGGTGTTCTGAAACATTCATCCTGAGGTGTTCTGAAACATTCATCCTGAGGGGTTCTGAAACATTCATCCTGAGGGGTTCTGAAACATTCATCCTGAGGGGTTCTGAAACATTCATCCTGAGGGGTTCTGAAACATTCATCCTGAGGGGTTCTGAAACATTCATCCTGAGGGGTTCTGAAACATTCATCCTGAGGGGTTCTGAAACATTCATGCTGAAGGGTTCTGAAACATTCATCCTGAGGGGTTCTGAAACATTCATCCTGAGGGGTTCTGAAACATGACATGGTGTGTTGTAACACCACTTAATCAAGAGTTGCGCAACACCTTGCCAGGGACTGGGAACACAAAGGCAGAAAAGGTTGAAAACACTGGTGTTTCGAGTCCTGTCTCGTGCAGAATTAGACCCCTTCTTCTGGTGTTTCGAGTCCTATCT